>NC_048602.1:20394199-20643756 GCF_003668045.3 Cricetulus griseus | reverse complement strand
TATGCCTTTGGAACATTCATTTTGGCTTTCTTGGCAAGGAATCTTCCTGACACATTCAATGAAGCCAAGTTTCTGACATTCAGCATGCTGTTGTTCTGCAGTGTCTGGATCACTTTCCTCCCTGTCTACCATAGCACCAAGGGCAAGGTCATGGTGGCTGTGGAGGTCTTGTCTATCTTGGCCTCCAGTGCAGGATTGCTGGGATGCATCTTTGTCCCCAAGTGCTACATAATTTTGTTAAGACCAGAGAGAAATTCTCTTCAAAAGTTAAAGGAGAAAACATCTTTGTGACCCAACAGTTCCTAACCTGAAACTGACAGCTGTAGTGTTGGTAGAGACACACCTATTACGATGCAATGCAGGATATATGCATTTCCTAGTGACTCTAAATGTTCCTTGTAATGATGATTTCTAGAATTATATATATGACTTTTCTGTATATTGTCTCTTATAATCTTCCACACAACTACTTGTTTTACAAGACCTGAATATTGGTCATTACTCCATATTAAAGTCCTTCCCACTTCTCACATTCAATAGATATATAATGAATTGTGGTCTTCTTTTGATGTCTGAGTGAATGTGTTATAAAGAGTCCTTTGGATTTGCATTTCCCTGATGGATAAGGATGTTGAGCACTTTCTTATGTGCTACAGGTGCTTTTGGAAGTGTTATCCTGCACTAATTTATTCTAGGTACCACCTAACTTCTCTTCTAAGAGATTCAGTGTGTCTGGATTTAAGTTGAAGTCTTTGATTCATTTGCACTCAAGTTTTCTGCATGGTGATAGATATGGGTCTATCTGTAGTCTTCTACACTCCAGCATCCAGTTATTCCAATACCATTTGTTGAAGATGCTTTCGTTTCTCTATTGTATAACTTTAGCTTCTTTGTCAAAATCAGGTGTACTTAGGTGTGGGGGTTAATATAAGGGTTTTCAATTTGATTCCATGAGTCTACCTGTCTATTTTTGTGCCAGTACCAAGCTGTTTTCAGGACTGTAGCTGTATAATAGAGATAGCATCTTACACCTGTCAGAATGGCTAAAATAAAAAAGACCAATGACAGTTTATGCTCGAGAGGATGTGGAGAAAGGGGAACACTCCTCCACTGCTGGTGGGAGTGCTAACTGGTACAGCCACTTTTGAAATCAGTATTGCATTTCCTCAGAAAAATGGTAATCAATCTACCACAAGATGTAGCAATTAATTTTTCAGGCATCTACCCAAAAGACGCACATTCATACAACAAGGACATCTCTTCAACCATGTTTATAGCAGCATAATTTGTAATAGCCAGAACCTGGAATCAATCTAGGTGCCCCTCACCTGAAGAATGGATGGAGAAATTTACATAATAGAGTACTCTACGTGGACAAAAATAATGGAATCTTGAGATTTGCAGGCAAATGGATGGAACTGGAAGAAAACATCCTGATTGAGGTGACCCGGTTGTAAAAAGAAAAAAATGACTGGAATCCCAAGTGACAACAAATATCCAGACCATCTAACAGCTCCTGCAGAAACAAACCACAGTGGTACCTCCAGCCTATAGCATAGTTACTTCTTTATGTTGATTCTTTGGATTGCTTACCGAGATTCTACTTTATTGCTTTTAGCCCTCAATTTGATTATTTCCCGGTGAGTTTGATTCTTTTGTTCTAGAGTTTTCAGGTGGGCTGTCAATTTTTTAGTGTGACTACTCCCCATTTTCTTCATGTGGTCACTTAGCTCTATGAACTTATAACTTAGCACTGCTTTCAAAGTGTCCCATAAGTTTGGGTATGTTGTGTCTTGATTCTCACTGAATTTTAGGAAGTCTTTCATTTCTTTTCTTGTTTCTTCCTTGACCAAGGAATGGTGTAGTTGCACATTATTCAATTTCAGTTTGTGTTGTTGTTGAATTCTAACACTAAAGCATGGTGGTCTAATAAGATACAGGGGATTATTCCAATACTTTTTACATGTTGAGGTTTGCTATGTTGCCAAGAATTGTTCAATTTAAAAGAAAGTTGCATGTGGCACTGAGAAGAAGGTATATTCTTTTGTATTGGGATGGAATATTCTATAGATGTCTACTAAACCCAGTTGGGTCATAGGTTCTGTTAGTTACTTTGTTTCTTTATTAAGTTTCTGTGATAGTCCTGTGTAATGCTGAGAGTCGGGTGTTGAAATCTCCCACTGTAAGTGTGTGAGGTTTTATATGTGATTTGAGTTTTAGTATTATTTTTTATGTATGTGGATGCCTTTATATTTGAGGCATAGATGTTCAGAATTAAGACTTCATCTTGATTTCTAATTTTCATTTAATGAATATGAAATGACCTCCTTTATATCTTTTGATTGATTTTAGTTTAAAGTCTAATTTGTTAAATATAAGAATTGCTACCCCAGCTTGTTTCTTGGGTCCATTTGATTGGAGTATCTAATCCCAACACTTTACTATGATGTTCCCTCTGTCTTTGAAGTCGGAGTGTTTTTCTTATATGCAGCAGAAGAATGGATTCTGTCTTTGTATCCATTCTATTACCTTTGTCTCTTTATAGATGGTTTAAGACCATTAATATTGAGGGATATTAATGTCCATTGATTGTTAATTTTTTGCTTGTTTTGGGTTTATTGTTGGTGGTAGAATGGGGTGCCAACTTCCTCCCCTTTATTCCTTTGTCTGTTGGTAAAGTGGGATTATATATTGCCTATGTATTTCTGGTTGTAGTTAATTTTCTTGGATTAGAGTTTTCCTTCCGGTACTTTTTTTGTAGGACTGGATTACTAGATATGTAGTGTTTAAATCTTTTTTTGTCATGGAATATCTTGTTTTCTCCATCTACAGTGATTAAAAGCTTTGTTGGGTATAGTACTCTGGGCTGGCATCCAAGGTCTCTTAATCCTTTGTGAGCTCCAGCTGTAAGTCATTTACTCATTTAGTAATCATTGAGGAGGACTGGAAAGTACAAGGTATCTTTATGGTGAAGGAGACCTAGTTTTTCAGATGAGTCTGGAATTTCTGGTCTGCCCAATCACATGACTTCTCTCAACTTGGACTTGCAGTCATAGAATGTTTACCACCATGGAAGAGGAGGAAGTAGAGTGAATGGAAGTTGGACTTCTTTTTTTCTTTTCTTGTTTTGGTTTTTCAAGTCAGGGTTTCTCTGTGTAGCTGTGGAGGTTGTCCTGGATCTCATTCTGTTGGCCTTGAACTCACAGAGACCTGCAGAGATCTGCCTGTCCCTGCCTCCCCAGTGCTAGGATTAAGTGTGTGTGCCACCAGTGCCCTTTGGAAGCAGGACTCCAACACACAGTGTTAGTGATGGACAGCTTCAAGGTGACCAGTCCAATAATGACCTGTTTCAGCAGGAGCCACAGATAATACTAGGTCAAGGGCCTCAAGGCTTTAATGCTTTGGGAATGCCCAGTACTAGTGGTGCTTCAAATTCAACATCACATCTTGGATTTCACCTAGACAGGAACATCAAACCTCTCTCAACAAACTCAAGGTTTAATCCTATTATGGTAATTTTAGCCCCAAACATACAGATTGGTCGTAGTACCCCTACGTTTTTTGCACATACATGCTGTACCTCCACCTGTACTTAACAGTCCACAGGGAAATTCTATCTATATTAGGCCTTACCTTACAACTCCTAGTGGTACAGCTCGACAGACACAACAACATTCTGGCTGGTTATCTAAGTTTAATCCCATAAACACTCAGCAAGCATATCAATACCTTCGAAGCCTGGTCCTTGAAATTAACCTGTCTCCAATCCTTTGCCACCTACCTCAACCCAACTGCCAGATCAGCAGGGCCATCAGACCTCTTATGTCTACATGCCTATCAGTTCACAAACAATTCATTCATCTGGTAGCTCACAGTCTTCTGCCCATAGCCAACATAGCATATTCAGAATATTTCAATAGGACCTCGAAAAATCCAGATCAAAGTCAAACTTGAACTCCCACAAAAAAAACAAAAACAAAACAAAAAACAACAACAAAAAAAAAACAGTTCTTCTGGACCTCAAACTGCCAGCACTTCCACATTGATAAATAGCCAGACCTAAAATAAAAATCATCCCACTGTTTACATAGCTGCCAGTCCTCCAAGTCCTGAAGAGATGATCTTCCATAGTCAACCCAAGGTCTATATTTCAGCCAATGCCACCACAGCAGGGAGCAGGGCCTGCGGAATCAATCTACACTCTTCATATCCACAAACTCTGTGGCATCTGCAGCCTCCAGGAATATGTCTTGGCAAGAGAGCATTTGTCCTGCCTTCATCCATCACCACCCTCCCAAAAGCCGAGTATTAGGCAGTAACTCTGCAATATTTCCTCGTGTGGTTGTCACTCAATGCAACACAAAATATACTTTCAAAATGACCATGACTGCCAATAAAACCCCTGCAGTTTCCCCAGGGGTGGTGTCCCCTACCTTTGAACTTACAAATCTCCTAAATCATCCTGACCATTATGTAGAAACAGAATATTCAACACCACACAGACCGTGCTTTAGCACATGTGGATAGAATAAGTGAAACATGGAAATTGAGTGTGAGGTCTGATGATGCTGCCTAAACATAATTTCTGGTAGTGCACCAGAAGGCCGGGATGGACAAACATCAGGGAGAGAGTTCCAGATGCAGAAGAAAAAGCTGTATAAACTCAACTCTGAGGTCAATGAGATGGAAAACAATCTAACTCGAAGGCACCTGAAGAGATCAAATTCCATATCCCAAATACCTTACCTCGAAGAAATGCAGCAGTTGAGATAACTGACAACTCCAGATTGACACTGACTGCTAAACCAAAGAAATTGGACTTTTTCAAGCCCGAAGACCACATTGTAACCTCAGTGTTATTCATAACATTTATGACAATATTGGATTTGAAGTTCCTGTGTCACCAAAACCCAAAATCAAAGGTCCACTGTCAAAGCACCGAAGACTCTAGACACCGAAGAGGAGTGGGCTCAGTGGAATTTCACTGCCTCTACTTTTTTGAATGATCTGGCTTTGATCCACTGTGAACAGTATGAGAAGCCTTGGCATTTCTGACCCAAAGGTCCCATGTCTCCTCTCAAACCACATCTGAAAGTCAAAGAAGTCATCTCTTCTCTTGGGGAAATGTTTCACTCCTACATAGGATTTAGTCCAGTAGAAGGTGTGACAGGACAGTGGCATGCTGTTTTCTGTCTCAGTCCAAAGAGCTAATAATAATTCACTCTAATGAATGACGATCTGGGAGGCCTCATTTTTACTGATCTTCAAAGAAATAGTACTAATAGAAGAAAATTTAGGATGACTTCTACCCTCACTAATTCTCTTGCAAATTCCTTCACAACTCACTGAAAACAAATAGTAACCTGCTGAAGCAATTCTATCTACAAGCATGAGGTATGGACGTCACCTACTATCATTGTGTGAGGGCCAATATGTGATTTTAACTATGTTAGTGTTTCTTTTATGAAATTGAGTGCCCTTTGTGTTTTGTATTAATATTAAGTATTACAATGGCCACTCAGTGGGTTTTTTTCCTTTGATGTATGCTGTTTCTTTCCCTATCTATTCTGATTAGTTTTGATTTGAAGTATACTTTGTCAAATTTTAAAATGGCTATACCAGATTCCCACTTAGATCCCCCTTTGCTTGAAATACCTCCCCACTTCCACTTAGGTGATGTCTTAGTTAGGGTTCCTATTGTTGCAATGAAACACCATGACCAAAAAGCAAGTTGGGGAGGAAAGGGTTTATTTGGCTTATACTTCATCATGGCTGCTGATTACTGAAAGAAGTCAAGACAGGAACTCAAACAGGGCAGGATACTGGAGGCAGGAGCTAAAGCACAGTCTGTGGAGGGGAACAGCTTACTGGCTTGCTTCCCCTGGCTTGCTCAGCCTGCTTTCTCATAGAACCCAGGACCAGCAGCCCAGGGATTGCATCATACACCATTGGCTATGTCTTTCCTCACTGATCACTAATTGAGAAAATAGCTTACAGCTGGATCTCATGGAGACATTTCCTCTCTGATGCCTCTCGCTTGAGTCAAGTTGACATACAAAATCAGCCAGTAAAGGTAATGTCTTTCCTTGATGTTAAGGTTTGATTTTAGATGCAGCATAAGGATAAATCCTGTTGGTGCATCTGTTGTTATTATGCTTGCTTTTAATGGAGGAATCAAGAAAACTGATGTTGACAGATATTAACGAGAGTGTTCATTGATTGCTTTTGTTCTTAGGGTATTCGTCTTTATCTCTTCTTTTGATTTGCTTGTCTTGGAGTATTTATTTCTTGTGTTTCATTGGGTGTGCTTAATCTCTTTAGGTTGGAATTTATCTTCTATTGCCCTCTGCATGGTTGGTTTTGTGGGTAGATATTACTTAAAATTGTTTTAACATGGAATGTCTTATTTTATCCATGCATTGTGATTGGAAGATTTCCTGGCTATAGTAGTCTGGGCTGGCCTCTGTGGTCTACTAGTCATTAGATCTTGAAACACTCACCAAATTTCCTCACCACCCCAACAAACCTAGATCCTTTGCTACTGTCTCCTGTCTTCATCTTCCAGGGCTCCTTCTCTGATTCTCAGGTGAGCAGGTCTGGGTGATCAGTGTGAGCCCTGCATATGCGAAAGACTTTCTTCAAAAAGCACCTGGATTTCTAGCCCTGTGCTCAGTACATAAAGAGAAAACAAACTAGAGGGGTCCAGACACTATTTCCTTGTTGGGAGCCATACAGCTTGGCATAAACCTTTAGGCCAAACTTGGCAAGCCTCGTGGTTATAGAACTGTCTTTTGATTATAAGTGACTTCTAGAAGCATGAAGGGACAACATCACCCTTCCTGGGTTGGCACAACATCAATCCCTTGTTCCAACCAAAGGCCCACTTCCCTAAGCAACCCTCTCGTGTCCCACCATTTACATAATTAATCCTCCCTTACCCCACCACCCATGAACTTTGTACCCTGCCAACATCCTCTTTCTATCGTTTTCTGACAGCCTGCTTAAACTAACACCTGGCCCATGCCCTTTTCTCCCCCTCCCATTTACCCGAGCCTACTGACTATATAAGCTAACCTGGAAAAAATAAAATTTGCCACTTGATCAGAATCCTGTCTTGTGGTCATTCTCTCTGAGTCTCTTGTCCCCATTCCCCTCCCTGGACTTCTTTCCCTAGGTGGCTGTCCCAAGGTTCCGGACAACTACATTTCCTAATAGTTAAACAGACTGAGAAGCCTGGTATGGAGGGAGCATTTTCCCAGTGTATCACTTGAGTTCCACTTCTAATCAAAGCTCCATTAAAACTCAAGGGGGCATGGAAGTCTAAGATTGTGGTAACAATATTCCACACTATTGTGTTTCTGGATTCATAGTGGAACAAAAATGAGACAGGCCTAACTCTTCTCAAAAGGACACTCATGAAGAAGGCAGGAAACTTCATGAAAGTATTTCTCCTTTGAGAATTTTGCTGAACAGTATGTGACATGAGACTCACTCATACATAGCTCAAACACATATGCAGTAGTTTACCAAGGAATCCTGAGGATGAGTACAAATGCTGGGCATAGTCATTCAGGCTTTGAATCCCAGCACTCTGGAGGCAGAGGGAGGCAGATCTCTGTAAGTTCCTGGAGGACATGGTCTATATGTGAGTTACAGTACAGACAAGGTTGTGTAAAGAGAACATGTCTGAACAAATAAGAAATTACCCAAAATAAAGAAAACTAGTACTTTATTTACATCACAGAGCGTATCCATCTCAAATGGAAGGTTAAGGGTAAAGTTTTACACAGCAAAAGTTAAATGCTTACAATCATACCGGTGGAGCTTGCAAAAGGACATTAATTGGTCCAATCATATCTTCAGTCAATCCTTATGACATTAATACCTAACAAACTCAGGGAAGGCCAAGAAAACACAAGCAGACACTTACAGAATTAATGGGATGTGAACATCACATTATATGAAGACAAGATAGAAAAACCCAGGAAATCTCAACCTGTCATGAAGTGAGAAGGGAAAGAATAAATTAAATAGTAACTCAAGGAAAAGCCCGTGCTCCAGGATGGAGGAGGGAGAACCAAAATCAGGGCTTGAAGACAAGGCAACAGAACTGTATCAATCAAAGAAATGACAGGTGAAAGACATGAACAAAAGCCTAATTGCTTTCTGGCAACAATAATAAAAGACAAAAATAAAATTCAAGCCTGGAATGGTGGGGCAAAGCAGGGCTCTACTTTTAGCACCCAGGAGGGACAGGCCAGAAGATATATATGAAGTGGAAGCTGGCTTGGTCTCCTTACTATTTTACAGGCCAGGTGGGGCTACATAGTGAGGCCGCCTCAGAAACAAACAAGAATTTCAAGGTCTAAAATGAGATTGATGACTTCTCTTTATGCCATCCTAGAGCCCTCACCCAGTGGCTGATGGAAACAGAGACAGACATCCACAGATATACAATGAGCCAAAATCGGGAATTTAGTTGAAGAGAGGGAGGAATGAAGAACGAAGGGGTCTGTACCAGGTTGGAGAAACCCACAGGAACTGTTGGCCTGAACAAGGGAGAGCACATCGACCCCAGATGCTGTCCAGGAGGCCTGTACAAGACTGATCCAGACCCCTGAACATGGATGTCAATAAGGAAGCCTCTGCACTCCAGGGAGCCTCTGGTAGTGGATTAGTATTTTTCCCTGGTGCAAGAAGGGACTTTGAGAGCCCATCCCACATGAAGGGTTACACTCTGGCCCTGGACACATGGGGAAGGGCCCAGGATCAGCATAGAAAGACTTGGTGGACTTTGCCGAGCCCCCGTTGAGGGCCCTACCCTGCCTGGGGAGTGGTGGGTGGATGGGGTGGGGGTGGGCTGGGGGTGGGGGAGGAAGTTTGGGGGTGAGGGGGGGAGAGGGAGAAGGGACTTGAAATAAGCTTGTTCCCTAACTAGAACTAATAAAATAAAAAAAAAAAGAATTTCAAGGTCTACTTTCTACATTGACATGGAACTCCTCTAAAGTATGCCCTTTGATAGAATGGTGGCATTAATATTAGGAGTTGGACTGTCCTAGTTAGAATGAGAATGTCTCCCATAAACATGTTTTGAACTCAAAGTCTAGTTGTTCAAAGAATTTGGGGAAATTTTATTGCTGGCATATTATTAAATACATCACTGGGAGAAGGCTCTCCTAGCTACCTTTCTTCTGTCTCCCTCCTTAGGGACTGTGGTTGCAGATGTCATCTCAGTTTTCTATTGCATCAACATGGCTGTTTATGGTCCAACCTCTCTGCCCGCATGCATTCGTATCCCTCTAGAAGAATTAACCACAGCAAGCTCTTTCTTACGTATGTTATCATGCTTATGGTGGTTTATGAAATAACAGATGAATAATTCCTACAGTCAACCATTGTCTGATTGGATATAAGGCTCCCTCCAAAGCCAGCATTAATATTGGTTTCTGAAACCTGGTGAGGAACACAGTGTGATCAATCATGGTCACCATAGGGGACACAACTGTAGTTTTCCAAAAAAAAAAAAAGCTCCAATGGAAAATTTATTGATAAATACTTGCTTAAGTTGAAGGTAATATGCTCATCGGTGAATCTTCTTATCATAATGCACAGACATTATTAGTACAGAAAACAATATTGGGCCAACCTGAGATATGAAATGATGCTAGAATACTCCATGCTAAGGGGATCATCTGTATCACCTTCTCCTTGGCTCATAAATCCGTGATATTATATCAACCTAAAGCTTTCCTTGAGGCCCCAGTGTATAGAGAAAGAATACAGTCCCTCTTCTAAAACCTGGAATATGCTTGGCAGAGCCAAGAATTGGAGGCAAGGGACTTCAGGAGGGAGTTTTATCTTTTTGCTCTTAGAACCCAAGTCTTCTCATCATAAGGTGTTGGGATTATCTGTTCCAAGCCTGCTGTATGCTTGGCCTCCAGTGCATTGGAGATATCCTGTGCTCCCCTTGTACAAAATGGACTGAGTAGATTCTCATTGACTCCATCCCATTATATGATAGGCTTTGAGGACTCCCATTTTTACTTTCATGAAAAACTGTGTACAGTATAGTATTCTTTTTATTTAAATTGGAAACAAGCTTCTTTTACATGTCAATCCCAGTTCCCTCTTCCTCCCCTCCTCCACTGCCCCCCCATCAACTCCCTATCCCATCCCTTTTCTGCTCCCCAGGGAGGGTGAGGCCTTCCATGTGGGATCTTCAAAGTCTGTCATTTCATTTGGAGCAAGGCCTAGGCCCTCCCCAGTGTGTCTAGGCTGAATGAGTATCCCTCCTATGTGGATTGGGATCCCAAAGTCCATTCACGTACTGGGAATAAATACTGAGCCAATACCAGAGGTTCCATAGATTAACCAGACCTCCAAACTGACATCCTCATTCAGGTTCTGGATCAGTCCTATGCTGGTTTCCCTGCTATCAGTCTGGGGGCTATGACCGTTGTTCAGGTCATCTGTTTCTGTGGGTTTCGCCAGCCTGGTCTTGACCCCTTTACTCATCACTCCTCCCTCTCTGCAACTGGATTCCAGAGTTCAGCTGTGGGTGTCTGTGTCTGCTTCCATCAGCTACTGGATGAAGGCACTAATAAACTTTCTTGTCATAAGACACAGATCATGTAAGGACCCTTGAGCCAATCTTTTCTATCTGCTTTATTCTGATCCCCCGTACTTTTCTCCTCACAAACCTGTCCAGGTCACAGGAACATCTTTGGAGATACAGTTGAAAGAATAGAAGAGCCAGAGGCAGTTTGAGGAAGAATGCAGGGAAGAAACTTCTGGTCCTGACCATACTACCCTGGTCATTGGCACAATGCCTCAGGAGACTCAGAGGCCAACAATTCATCACAGCTCAGAAGGTGTGCCTGAGTTTGGGACCTTCCCAGAATGTCTATTGAAAACTAATAACATGTGGTGGAAGGGTGGTGGAACCAGTTACGAGTTTCCCAGAATCCAGTAAGTAACCTTCCACCCATGCTCAGACAGGTCTAGTTAAGTTCATAGCATTCTCCTCAAAGAAAAGACACAAAAGAAGGCCTAATGTTTTCCTTCCTGCACTATCCTTCTGCATTGTTGCTATAGAAACTCTCAATTGTGTCAGGTTTCTGCAGAAATACTAAATAATTCCTCCAAAACTCCTGCTGGGAAATGGGAAAAGTAATCACAAAGGAAACAAAATCCAAAAAAATAATAAAACCTTCAAAGTTAGGAGATCAGGAAACAAGCCTAAATGGAAATTATTTTCCTAATTTTACAACATGCTAAAATCAGTGTAATAAAATTCAAGTAATAGTGAAATGAACAAACAAGTGGTATAAATGGAATAGAGCTGCCATTGTCCACAAACATAACAAAATAAATTATACTTTCCCTAGTATTCTTACATAGAAGCATAGAAGGCCAATAGCATATACAATAAAATAATCTTGAGATTATTTCCAGTAGAACATTTCACAATTGTTTCTAGGAAAACAATGTAGCAAATCCAATTTCATTTCCTATTTCCCATATATATATTATATATTATATATACTCCCATATTATATATATATATATATATATATATATAATCTTATTTTTGTGTCTGTCAAAAGAAGGCATAAAATGGATGCTACAACTGAACCCATTTCCTTTTAGAAAGCAATACATGCTATTACCTACTGAGCCATCTCTTCAGCTCCCTCTAATATATACATTTGTTTCTACCATGCAGCCCTCTTGGTTCTGCTTCACAGGTTTGCAGGTTTATCAGTAATCCTAGCCTATGACAAAGAGATTCCTCTGAAAGCATCTAGATTTTGAACACAGTACTGTACTCTGTAAATAAAGAGTAAACAAAACAGATTCTACAAATGACATACAACTGCCATTTTGTCAGAATAATGAAAATACTTAGGGAACATTTTCAGTTAATAAAACTTGAGTTCCACCACTTGTAATCACAGATCATTCCAAACTCAAGGGCTGACATGGAACTGAGTGCTTGGGGTGACAATATTTTACACTACCAAGCTTCTGAATTGATCACGAAACAAGAAGAAAAGAAGCCTTACACCTACCAACAGAACAGACACGAAGAGATAAAATATCATGCAATTAACTTTTCTCCTCTGAGAATTTCTTTCCTTTGTGAAATGTGAGACTAATTCAACCAAAGCTCTTACACTTGCATAGTTTCTCCTGGGGAGGAGCAAGTGAGACTGCAGGAAAACTACTTTCAACCACACAAAGTAGATTGTCGTAATTCTGCAACATCCAATCTCCATACAAAGTTCACTGAGCAAGGTCTTGGCATTGCCATTCCTCCTGAGAGAATTGTAAAGCCATAAAACTGAATGTCATCAGATCCTCAAATTAAAACAGTGAGCATTTAAGGCAGTTGTGTAGGTACACTGCTTTAATCCATGTATTAAGGAGGCAGAGGCAGGCAAATTCCACGTAAGTCCAGTCTTGGTCTACAGGGTGAGTTCTGAGCAAGATAGGACTATAGAGTGGCACATTTACTGAATAAAATAAAGCAAAAAGCAAACAATGTCAAGCCAATTTGTCCACGCATATATGGAAGACTGCTTTTTGTTGGACCAAAGGACAATTAGAGCCTATTTTTCTCACACATTTCAGTGATTAGAATTATTTAAAAGAAGCTTTTCAATTTTGTCCAAATCTATCATGCATTTAATAAGTGTAAAAAAAGTGTGACTTGATATTTACCTACCAGCATACATAACACTGCACTTTCATACTCTAAGAAGTAACATTAAGAAGGCATCATGAGTTCTTAATAAAGACATTTTCTGAATGCTGTATTTCCATACTCTAATTCATACATGTCAGAAGAAAAATTAACAAGTATTTAAAAATTGCATAATAAATGCCAGTGTTTTCAACTAGTAGTGTGGGGCTGGTAAAGCATATTTCTCATATGTTCAGATTTTACCAGATCTGCACTGGATTCTCCTGGGACTAATGTCTTTCAGATTGTTTTGTTTTGTCTTGTTTGTGTAAGAGCCTTAGATGTCCTGGAACTAAATCTGTAGATCAAGCTGGCCTCAAATTCAAAGATAGGCCTGCCTCTGCTTCCCAAGTGCTGGGATTACAGGTGTGCACAACCACCACTCAGTGTCATGGGACGGATTTCTAAACAGCACTAGTGACAGGAGTAAACTCTACTTTCTTGACTAGGCAAGTGGTAGAATGGGGGAGTTATAAACCATGGATGAATTTAAATTTGAGCAGCTTTGTAATTGCCACAATAGCATGAGAACACTGATTGCAGGGTACTCTTCTGTGACCATGCTGGCAACCATAAGGCCAATGAAAAGAATCCTGATAAGCTCCAGTGCATGTGATTTAAAGACATGGGTAGATACCCACAACAGAAATAGAGAGCATGTCTTTAGGCAGAGCAGCAGAAAAACTACTCTAACCCCAGGTTAGGTTCCTGATGCCTGTTTCCCTGTCCTGCATCTTCACTGGGCGTCAGGTTCCCCCACTGCACTGCTGACTGATAAATCCCAGATGCTACACAGGGGGTTTTGCAGCTGAGCAGAGCTTTCGTGTCCTGAAGATATATTCAGATACCATGTGTCCTCTATTTGGTTTTGAACAACGTAGATCCTAGAGGTCTCTCTGAGAATACTGGGTGTTCCAGTCCATCATACCCGGGTCCAGGTAACACAGATCCTATAATCTAGATCTCCCCATGCACTTGCAGGAATGCTTCTGAAATTTCCAAGCCTGACCCTCACACAACCTCTGCTTCATTTCCCTCTCACTCCTCAGATCATGTGATTGTCTCAGCCTCACTGACATCCCATCTGTCCCGCTCTGTCCAGGCTACCTTCCACATAGTTCCAGCGGTCAGGCTGCCCTGGCTTGCCCTACCCAGATCCCCAGGTGTTGCTGTCATACACCAGAACTGTGTTTATAAATGAGTACAGAATGAAGAAAACAATATTGTATGAGGAGTACAGCAAGGTCAGATATCTTCAATGTACACAGGTCTACACATTTACCATTGGAAATCTGTGATGACTTTCCTATTATAATAACATAATGTCATCAAGCAGAGGCATTTTGATCCACGGAACACCCAATTTTAGCATCCTGGGCTTCTGTTCAGCTGGTTGCATTCTCCAGATTGCTAAAGGCCAGTCCAGAAGACTAAATTTCCACTGTATCCTGCATCAGATTAATAGACCTAATACAGCAGCAATTGGCACAAATTACTACATGGTATTTCAATACCAAGAGCCTGAATATATGCAAGGTTGTGCTAACCATTTGCATTCTTGTTTCAAGAAACTCCAATACCGAATACACCAAAATGTTCTCAAGCAATACTTCCCAATTAGTTGAACATGACTATCCTCTTGTAATAAAAGCCATGAAACACCTATGTAGTCATATGGTTTTGTGCATTGTAACATGCTACCATATCTAAGGTCTAAAACTTTTGAGTCTTGCTGTTTTTAGTGTCAATACTCTCATATAGTACATTGCAATTGGACTAAACATTTCCCCCTCCTTTACAGTCCTTCAAAATGATCTCCCAGCACACCCTTGGGGATTTCTAAGCTGTATACGAGCATGTGCATCTCTTCTCCCTCATAGCTCATCTCTTTAAAGCCCCGTAGTTGCTTGATATTTGTATGGATGGACTCACACATGAAATTAAGCTGAATATGTGTCTTTATTAAATTGTTTTCTTTCATGTTGAATTTTCTTATGTCTGCATATTAGCACTGTGTTAAGGACTTAAAAAAAAGAATTTGATTCATTTGTTGTGGCTTATTGAATGGAATTTCTAATGAAAAAGAGGATTCAAGGATAGCAAAACAGTGTTCAGTTTTTACCCATGGACATCAGTGTTCTGAGTGTCACTGGAGGTTGACTGAATTATGGAGTCTAAACATGAGTTCCTTACCATGCATAGACATAGCCCAGTTTGGATGATGTCCTGCAATAACACAGGCTTGTACCCATATTTTCATTTAGGTACCGAAGACCTCTCACTCTCTTCCATGAATGCAAGGGAGAGAGTTGCCTTCTTTCTTAGGCTACTTAAGCCTTGACATTCTGTCTGTGTTGAGCCCATTCAATGGAACCATGTACTACCATAGTAGTAAGCCTGGAGCAGTGAGCACAAACAATCTTCCTTACTTTAGTTGACCCAAATGCTTTCTCTCTAATGTTGGTTTTCTGGTGTACAAGATTGGAAGGACAATTAATGAGATCAGCACATTTTATATGAGAGACTTTCCCAGGCAAGACACAACATTTATGTGCACTCAGCCAAAATGGGAACTGACAAGAGAACCAAGTATGCTTGCCCCTGAAATACATCTTGTTGAACCAACAGCTTTTATTGGGGTTACTTGCATAAGCAATGGGAATGGAGTTGCTTACAAGAACAAAAGTGATTAGGGGACAGTTGCCATGATGAAATGCCAAGCCAGCATGAAAAACAGCTTATGAACACTGGACACACAAAGAATACTACACACCTGTAGGCATATCTGTATGCCAAAGGGCAATCATTGTATCTTACTGGCTCAATTCACCAAAGCTTCTTCTAAACAGCAAGACTGGGATAAGTTTCTTCAATGGAATTAAGCACAGTGATTCCTGAAAGCTTCAGGGACTTCTTGAAGCTATTTTTTTTATTTACTGTCTTAATGAGCTTCCCTAAAGGAGGGAATGTTTCAGGCTCCAGAAAACTGACAAACAGCAGCACATTCTTCAGGCTTCTCCTTTTTGTAATCATTATGAATTATTTGAAGGTGAGAAAATAAAACATTTTAATGAAAATATTCCTGCAATATCACACTTGCAGAAGTTTTCCTCAGTATTCTGAGATTCAAACATTATTCAAAGGCTTTCACACATTTCTCATGTACATAATGACTCCCTAGTGTGGATGCTGTAATGGTCCATAAGGGTAGAGCTTGTATAAAGTATATCCCATATTACTTCCGATGGAAAGTTTTTTCTTTAGTATGTATTTTCCGATTTTTTTCTTAGACCTGAGAGACAGGTAAAGAGTTTGCCATATACATTGCATTTATAAGGTTTCTCTCCTGTATCAATTCTTTGATGAGCTCTAGGGTTGGTTTTCTGGATAAGGGGTTAGTCAAATTCACTGTACTGGTAAGATTTCTTCCAGTATGAATTTTCTGATGTTTCCGAAGAACTGAACCACCAGCAAAAGATTTGTCACATTCACTGCATTTGAAAGGTTTCTCGCCTGTGTGAGTTCTCTGATGAGTTCGAAGGTGGTCTTTCTGGATAAAGCATTTGTCACAGTAATTGCATTTATAAGGTTTCTCTCCTGTATGGATTTTCTGATGTGTTCTAAGATTGGCTTTCTGGATAAAGCATTTGTCACATTCAGAGCATTTGTAAGGTTTCTCTCCCGTGTGGATTCTCTGATGTCGTCTAAGGTGGGCTTTACGAATAAAGCATTTGTCACATTCATTGCATTTGTAAGGTTTCTCTCCAGTGTGACATTTCTGATGCTTCCTAAGATCTGAGCCAACGGTAAAGGACTTCCCGCATTCACTGCATCTGTAAGGTTTCTCTCCCGTGTGGATTCTCTGATGAGTTCTAAGATTGGCTTTCTGGATGAAGCACTTCTCACACTCATTGCATCTATAAGGTTTCTCTCCTGTATGAATTCTCTGGTGTCTTCTAAGGTTGGCTTTCCGGATAAAACATTTGTCACATTCAGTGCATTTGTAAGGCTTCTCTCCTGTGTGAATCTTCTGATGTGTTCTAAGATCTGAGCCAACGGTAAAGGATTTCTCACACTCACCACATTTGTAAGGTTTCTCTCCTGTGTGGATTCTCTGATGTTTTTTAAGCTTGGCTTTCTGAATAAAGCATCTGTCACACTCACTACATTTGTAAGGTTTCTCTCCAGTATGAATTTTCTGGTGCATTCTAAGATCTGAGCCAACAGAAAAAGATTTCTCACATTCACTACATTTGTAAGGTTTCTCCCCAGTATGAGTTTTCTGATGTCTTCTAAGGTGGGCTTGCTGGATAAAGCATTTGTGACATTCACTGCATTTGTAAGGTTTCTCTCCCGTGTGAATTCTTTGATGTATTCTAAGAGATGCACCAACAGAAAAACATTTCTCGCATTCACTACATTTGTAAGTTTTCTCTCCTGTGTGAATTTTTTGATGGGTTTTAAGCTGGGACTTTTGGATAAAGCACTTGTTACATTCACTACATATGTAAGATTTTTCTCCTGTGTGAATTCTTTGATGTCTTTGCAGACCTGAGGAGGTGGAAAGGGATTTACCACATTCATTACATCTATAAATTTTCTTTCCACTGTGAGTTCTGTAATGGTATTCAAGGTGTGACAATGTATAGAAGGACTTACTACACTTTTTGCATTCATAAGGCCTTCCTCCTCCACTGATATTCTGATATTTTCTAAGACCCAGGCAGCATATATAGCGTTTTCTACAATCATTACATTTGTAAGTCTCTTCTCCAGTGTGAATTCTGTAACGTCTTTTAATGCCCAATGTATAATAAAAGCACTTGCCACATTCTGTACATTTGTAGGGTTTTTCTCCATAATGGATGTTATAATGTGCTTTGTGGTGTGAGAAATAGAGAAATGACTTACTGCATTCTGTAAACTTATAGTGTTTCTCTCCAGGATGAGCTCTCTGATGTCTACTGAGGCTCAAATAGGTCCTGAAATATTTTCCACATTTCCTGCATTGGTATGGTTTTTCTCCACTATGGATTTGTTTCACCTTTAGTTCATGGTTATAGTCAAAAAATTCATCATACTCTGTATTTTTGTGTTCTTTCTTTCCAGTGTGGATTTGTTGATATTGGCTAATGATAGGGCACATATTTAAACACTCCCCGTAAACTTGATATTTGTATTGTTCTTCTGCAGTGTTCCCAAACATTGGATTTGATGACTCAATAGAGGCATCACTGTGGTTACCACTTCTGTAGTCCTGGCAGTTTTCTGTAGTTCCACTTGTGTTATAAGGTATACCTTGGGAGGATTCATGAATCGTTTTGCCAAGCTCATACCATTTGTGAGACTTCTCCTGGGTATTCACATCCTCATGGACAATGTGCTTTGAGCCTTGATCCAAGACCTTCTCGTATTTTCCACATATGCAATGGTTCTCTGGAAAATGAGCACAATTAGGGATAATAAGGATTGATGCTTGATGAAACAGATTCAATAAGTGATGCAGCCTAAGTGATGCAATAAGTGATGTTCTCTAAGACAAACAAATTAGCAAATCAGAGGAATAGAACTTTCACTGGAGGCCCTTTGTGTTTCACTATCATTAAATGGATGCTCAGAAGAACCTGCACTCTCATCTCCATCAACCCACAAGGACCAATAATAGTCTTCTCATTCTTATCCAGTCCTCACACTTTGCAGAAGTTTGAACAAACAGGTGATGGAAAAATAATGTACTTTGAGGAAGAAGCTCTCTTAACAATCATATGGAGGATCTCTCTCTCTCTCTCTCTCTCTCTCTCTCTCTCTCTCTCTCTCTCTCTCTCTTTCTCTCTCTCCCTACCTCCCTCGTTGTTTGTATTTTTGAGAGAATCACACTGTGTAGCCTTCATTGCCTAGGAATTCAGTATGTAAGACAGGCTGGCCTGGAACTCACCAGACCCACTTGCTTCAGCCGCCCTAGTAATAAGATTTAAATCATGGTGTGCCAGAACTAGAGATCATATTTCAAAAATGAAAAAAGAGCAAAACCAATCACATGCACATCACCAACTGCTCTTTCTCTATTTGAAAATCTCCGTTTTTTTAAAAAAAGAAACAGGTGAACAGCTTAATCCAAGAATAAAATCAAAACATGGCAACAAGTAAGTGTTACACTGCAATGCATTTCCTTGCTTTAGATATTCAATTTTCTTTGAACACTTTAGTTAGGGTTAAAAAATGTATGAGAGCATTGGAGAGATTGTACAGTATACAGCATTGGTTGTTTTTGCTGAGAAGAATGAAAAATGTAGTATCAGAATTTTCCAACATTCAGGTTGTCTCTAGACAGGTCAGAAAGTTTACATACTGACAAGGAAGGTAAATACAATAGATGAATGAGGAATTCTACAAGTAAAGCACTCTTACCTATAAAAACTAGATTGCTGTAATTCTCCCACATTACATCCATGTACAGAGCCCTTTGAGAGGAGTCTAGACATTCCCACTCCTCCTGGGAGAAGTCCACAGTCACATTCCTGAATGTCAACAGACCCTGCAATGGAAAATTACTCATTTACCATGTGCTGGGGGACAAAATGATTTCCTAGCTAAAAGAGACCTAAGGAATTAGAGACACTTTCAATGATATAGATGAGGCATCAAACACAAAAAAATTTCTAACAATGCTGCAGAGATGGTTCAGAAGATAAGAGCACTGGTGGCTCTTCTGGATAACCCACGTTCGGTTCCCAGCAACCATGTACAATAGATTGTAAGTCCAGTCCCACCAGATCTAATGATCTTTTATGAACTCTTCGGGAAAGTGCATACATATTACTCATGCATACATTCAGGCAAATGAAGTAAAAGTGAAAGTTAATTTTAATAAAAGATACATTCTAGAATCCTCAGACTCTTGTATTTTCTATTTCTGTGAAAAAGGGATGAAAATAGACTTACAATCAGCAAACTTTGAGGGCATATGAGATACACATTGGAGGTCTACACACAGGAGTGTACTTTATTGGAGGCTATGTGGATATTCTTGTTTTGTGGCTTTTTTTTAATTTAATTCTTTTTTCATTTTACATACTAACTCCAGTCCTCCTTCCATTTCCTGTCCTCCCTGCTCCCATCCACTCTTTAGAGGGCATAAGGCCTTCTGAGGGGAGTCAACAAAGTCTGGCATACAAAGTTGAAGCAGGACCAAGCCCCTCTCCCTGTATCAAGGCTAAGCAAGGTAACCCACCATAATGAAAGGGCTCCAAAAGTCAGTTTATGCACCCAGGGTAGCTCCTGGTCCCACTGCCAGACCCCCAACAGATCAAACCACCTGCAGTGTTATAGCAAAAGCAAGTCATGTATGCATTCCTTCATCTGTGCTCTCAAGGGGCCTGAAATCGTTACTACTAGGATTCAAGACCCTGAGTCTCATCTAGTTATGCTTTTCCTTAAATTGCTCAGTGATGTAAGTCAAAGGGTCCGTGGATTTCTAGGGATACTTTCATAGGATGGTTCTAGAAACATTATCATCCCTGAAATACAACCTATGTGGCACATGGTACATGAGACCTTCCTTCCTCACTAATATATAAGGACACAAGTCCACCCTCTGTAGGAAATGGGCATCGATGTATTCCTTTGAGCATCATTTACAATGGGATTTCGTTCATAATTAAAAGTCATAAGTGCATGACAAATGTATGTCCTCACAGTAATAATCAAGGTAGGATACATACAGTGAAACAAGGCTGAGCAAATAGGTGACAAAATTTAAAGGCTCAGTCTTAATTATCAGAAAAGAAAAGGAAGGAAAACCATCATAGGAAATCAACACTCTAGCAGAGACAGG
This sequence comes from Cricetulus griseus, assembly GCF_003668045.3. NCBI lineage: Eukaryota > Metazoa > Chordata > Mammalia > Rodentia > Cricetidae > Cricetulus > Cricetulus griseus. Next base: position 20,623,177 of record NC_048602.1, on the reverse strand, counting down.
ATATTTAAGGCATGCAATGGTTCCAATGACAACCATCATAGGAAATCAATACTTTAGCAGAGACAGGGAATTTAAGGCATGCATGGTTCCAATGACAACCATCACAGGAAATCAACCCTTTAGCAGAGACAGGATATTTAAGGCATGCCTGGTTCCAATGAAAAGACAATTTTCACTCTTGTCTCGTTTCTCCTGCTTCCTCTCTCCTCTCTCACCTCTTGTTCTGACTGCAATATGGCCTTTCACTTTGTTGCTTTGCCCCTCTCCCAATAAACTGTTGCCCCTGGCGTGTGTGTCTAGTGGCACACATTGGTAGTGCTGCTGAAAGGTACCCACTTTGCCTTTCCGTTTTTATCCTTTCATCGGTGCCAAGACTTAACAGGCTCATCCTACCTGCCCAGCTCTACCCACAACACATTGCTCTCTTCTCCCTATAACAAATCTGCTCTTTGGTTCACCAGTGGCTTTGCCTTCCATTCAAACCTGGCAATTGGGACTCTGCTGGGGCTCCCTGCCTCTGGCCATTCCCTGGATGTGAGGCTTCATTTCTTGAATACAGTCCCCACCTTCTCACTTTTCTCCAAATCCTGGTAAAAGGCAACTGTGTCTCTCTTGGGCTCAGAGCACTTTGTCCCTGTTCTTGTGGGATGATGCACTGAACAGCTTGTGCCTGCTCTGTTTGGTCCTACCTGAGACCCTGAGGCGCCTTAGGTGCTCAAATTTCAGACTTCTCTCTGCATCATCCTTGGGAACTGTGTCATATACCTCACTCCCTTTGGGGGATCTTTTGGAGACCATCTGACCACTCTTTTCAAATCAAATCTGGCCACAGGATGCCTTGGACCAGGTAGTCGGGGAACCAAGAAAGAATTCTCCACATTCTTTCCTTTTCTTTGCTCTAAGCCCTGCTTGTTTCTGTCTGCTCTCCCTCTCTAAACTTTGCGATGTCCTCTTTGTATGTTTGTTGCAATGTGAGAGTCAGAGAGAGAGTTCAGCTTCATCTTGCTAAGCTCTCGCCACCTCTCCCCTGCAGTATCTGGAGATCTGATCGTCAGTAAGGTATGGACGGTTCACTTGCCTTTGAGTGAATCCAAATCCAAATTTTAAGGGTTTGATTCTCCCTGCATTACTTTCCATGTGGACAAATATGCCTGTCTGACTCCGGCAGCCTGCTACACCCATGTGGCCCTTTCTTCTGCTTTCTCCCATCTCCCAGCAGACTGGGAGACGCACAGCTTAAGCTCCAGCCCACTGTATTCTCTAAGAGGCTCTGGGGCACGCTGGTCCATTGCTCCCTTTTCTTCTGCTCCTTCCAGGCTTTCTCTCACCCAGCAGCCAGACTGCAAACCCACTGTGCTATCTCTCAGCTTCCGCCTGCAATCCTGCCGCTCATTTTCCTTGGCAACTTCCTCTTGGAACTTAGAGGAACACACTTGCAGAGTGTTTGTGACTCTCCCCTGTTCCCCACGGACTTAGATTTTATTACAACATCCTGGACTCAATACAATCAATGGTCAAAATTGGAAATTTGACTTCCAAATTCTCACAAATTGCCAACAACTGCTATCGCTACAGACAAAGGGCCCCTAATTATCTTATACCTGAACAGGCTCTGCTACACTCCCAAAGTCCCTCACCTCTAAAGACTCTACTTCCCACTCCTAAACGCCCTTTACCTCTACGATTTCTTTGCACTCTGCTCTCACAAAAATAACAACATCTGAAGACTGTGCTCTAACAGTGGCCTCAGGATTTGCAAATTACTCACTGGGTCTGGTTTAAAAATCTATATAACATGCAACAAAATTTGGCTTTAAACTATGACAAAAGGCTACTAGTTAAAATTCTATACAATGGTATACACATCAGATTCAACTCCTGTTTAAGCTGTGTATGTGTGTGTACATGTATGTGATTTGGATTTAACTCTATGAATGTGTGAAAGTAACCTGGATTTAACCGTGTGTATATATACATAACTTGGCTTCAACTCTGTGCATGTATGTCCACGTAACTTAGATTCAACTACTGTTTAGGAAAACATGTTTTAAAAAGCAACCCTTGGCTCTCTTCAACCTGGGACCTCATCATGATATATGTGACCACGTATGTGGGTGGCAACCATCTTTTACAAAGTTTACAGAGTACATATCATGTGAAACTTCTTAGTCCTAATGAGATCTCTGATCATGGTATCTCCTTTTAAACTAAGGAAGCAACAAGTCTCAGTTTGGATTGGTACAGACTTTTGTTTTTTACATCAACCAGTTTATAACGGGGAGGGAGGGGGAGAGATGAGAGAGAGACAGAGATCGAGAGAGAGAAAAGAGGGAGAGGCAGGTAAGAAAATTGAGTAGGAGCTGGTATGGACTTTTATATGATGGTGGAAATGTAAGGTTATATTTGGCACAACATACTATAATGTGATTCAACTATGGTTTAGAATCCACTCTATATGGTGATAAAAATTTAACGGTATAAAGATCTACTCAGATTAACAAAAGCTGACTTAGAGATAACACAGCTAAGTACTTATGTCTTTGCTTAGTGTCCGCATCAAGTGTCTAGAGAATTTAGATAAATGGCAACGTGTGTTTGATGAATAAGGTATTTGATAAAAAAGATATATATTCTATACTGGAGTTTCTGGTCCTCCTAGAGGGTTCTTTTCCCAAGGTTGAGCATTTGGGCAGGGATCCCAGGGCTTTGTCCAAGGGCAGTGCTGGCCTCTGGGCTCCCTCAGTCCCTGCTCATAGGCCCCACCCTAGCTCACAGGCCCTTTCCTAAGTTTCCCATTTGGCCCTGGGGATCCCCCCATCACATTTCCTTGCCTTCTCGGGAGGCTGCCTTAGCAGTCTGGAACAAACTTGTTCTCTGTTTTCAGCCATAGAATAGCTATTTTAGATAACCATTATGAATGATTAAAAAGTTTTATTTTGAAACTAGATGAGAATTAATCCAAAATCATTATTTTTAAGGCTAAACCTCACAGGAATGGAATGTAAAGTCCTAGTCTTGCAAAAGCTACTAAGTTACTGTAAGCTGTTAAGGATAAATAAGTCAGCTTAAACAGATGGAATGGAAAGTCCTAGTCTTATAAAAGGTGCTAACTTATAGTAGACTGTTAAGGAACCCAAGTTAATAGTTATCTTATAAATGATCGAATTCTTTAAGTGTAGTCATCTTAAGTACTAATATAATTAATTACAGGGATGAGCCTTACTTAGTCCCCTGTATACATTTTCAAAGTTAAGCTTAAAACAAACAACTAGAAGCAAGTAAAGTCTGTCTATTCAGATATACCTAGTAGGTAGATGGTCCTTAAATGCTTCAGAGCTTTGTAGAATATGGCATTTAAAATGTGTAATAAAAAAGCTTTTCATGAGACGTTCCAGATCCTGGCTGTTCCCCTATCTCCTCCAAAGAAGATGTATGGCACCTCCAACCTGAATCTTGCTTTAAATGTGGCAATGCCAGTCATTGGGCAAAAAAACTGCCTTTCACCTCAGCTGCTACCAAGTCTCTGCTCGAACCATGGACAATAAAGGGGCACTGGGGAATCAATTGCCCTGCTTTGCCTAGACAAGGTCGTGTCCCTTCCTCCCCTCCCGAGTTCCTACTGCACAGGAAAGTCTGTCAGATCTTCTGGACCTGGCAGCTGCAGACTGATGCTACCCTGAAACCTCTACCCCCAACAACCACAGAGGACCACGGGGTAACTGTCTAGGTAGACAGTAAGTCTCTGTCATTTTTAATAGGTTTGGGAGCTGCTTGCTCTGCACTTTTGCCTGCCCAGGTGAAATTTACCCTTCTCAGAACTCTGGTGTTTAACGACTAGGCTCGTCTGGCTTTGTCAGTTTAATAGCTGCATGCGGGGCTTCAGCTGCTCTCTGTTCTCTTCATGTGTGAATATCAGGCCACAGGGCCCTCCTTTCCAGAGACAGTACTAGGTCTAGACACAGTTTACCTTTCGAGCAGACTTAGAAAAAGAGATAAACTCACAGAACAGACTTCAATGTAATTCTTTACTATTCCTTTATTGAAAGGAACTCAATTTGCAATGACTGCCCTCAGTAATCAACCACCTGCATCTCCTGGTGAATTAGGAAGAAGGTATTTTAAGGTGTGTAAGTGCAAGTTATAAAGGCCTAGGGACGAAAAGATGTAAGTGGTGGTTAAAAAAAAAAAAAGAAAGCGATTTAAGGTGTATAAAAGAACGAAAAGTGTTTCAGGTTTCTTTTCTCACTAATCTGTTATATTAAAACCCCAAAAGTTCATAGTCTTAACATTAACCAATAGAGTTCTGATAAGCTATTAATCTAGCTCTGCAGAGGACCACTAACTACAATTATCAGAGTAACAACCTCAAGATTTTAAATTCCCTTTGGTCGTTGTCTAAGTACACATTAAAAAGGGCTTGTCTTTTGTGCTAAAAACATCTGCCTAATCTGTATATATCCAGTCTCCTGGAAAGAGCATAGAGTGTTAATGCTTTTAACTAGAATCATTTTGGATCCCCTACAACCTGATTCTACTGCCTTTTCTAAAATGTGGGTGTCGGTACAGATTATTAACAGTGGGAATGCCACTGTGTCTACAATTTACCTCTTTTGATAAACTCAAAAATATTCTTGAAAATTCTTGTAAGCTCCAGGGATCTTGAAGACAGTTGACTTGAATCCACCCTGGACAGATCATCAAATGAACTCCAGATAAGTACTCTTAACTAATAGCCTGAGTTTCCCACCTACTGCCTGTTCCTGTGGGTGGCATCTCCCCTACATTTCCCTGATCTTGGGGCTCCCTTTTCTTAATTGCTAGGACCTAACAAACCCCCCATCGAGTTTCCTAACTTTCTATCTGCTCTGCCAGCATCCTGCCAGATGACCTCTCAAAATTTACACCCTGAAGAACTTGAAAATGGTTCGCCCACAGACATATGGTGTTCATTTCTTCCTTTGTCAACATTGCTTAGCAGGAATTTGGTGTAAATGGTGTACAAATAATTGCAATAAGTCAGTTGACTTTGTCTTAAGAGTGTCGATGAAACATTTTGATAATCAAATATTAATTTCCCCTTCTTTGTTTCACTTCTAATATATGTTTACTATATAAAGCCCATTATGACTGGCTTTTAAGATAAATATTTTATATTAAACTGTAAGCATCCTTAGATGAAAGCCAGACATTTGTTTTCTGTTTCAATGTGTTCATTGATATCATGCAACACAGTGGAATGCTATTATTATATGTAGGATGTAAACTGATTTGTCTGGAGAATATAAATGAGTGTCATCTTACATTTCATAAGTTTTACTGACATTCTGTGATAAACATAAATGAAACTGAAAAAAAAAAAAAGAAAAAGAAAAAAGAAAGAAAGAAAATGGCTAGCCCAAACTGCTCCAACCGCACAGACTGCTTCAACCAGGCCTGGGCTTTCCCAGCAACTAGCACTGGACAAGGTCTCACAGAGTGCCCGCCAAAGCACAGTAGGCTCTCCTGTCTCATTTCTGTGGCCTCCTCTTTTCTCTCTCGCCTCTTCATGACCCCACCCCAACATGGTCTTTCACGGTTTTGCTCTCCCCCTCCCCCAGTAAACCTTCTGCACTATCTCTGTGGCATGTGGTGTGTTTGCTGAGTGGCACTCCTTGGCAGGTCCCTCCAGAAGGTGTCCACTCTGCTTCCTTTTTTATTTATTCTTTCATCTATGTCTATATTATCTTTAAAGGTTAATAAAATTTTGTTTTGATTTGCCTGTAGTTTTTAAATTATGCATAAAAACAGGTTGGTTTTTGTAATAATAGATTTTTTTTGTTTTTTGTTTGTTTGTTTGTTTGTTTTTTTGGAGACAGGGTTTCTCTGTGTAGCTTTGGAGCCTATCCTGGTACTCGCTCTGGAGACCAGGCTGGCCTCGAACTCAGAGATCCGCCTGTCTCTGCCTCCTGAGTGCTGGGATTAAAGGCGTGTGTCACCAACACCCAGCATAATAGAATTTTTTTTAAGCTTCAAAGGAACAGTAAAGTCTGTGATTATGCATGGTGCTCACAGGATTTATCAGATGTCACTTTTCTGCCTTGTAATGCTCCATAATGCTCATCTCCCAAAAGGCACTGTTTGTGTCAGCCCAGACTGTCCCTCTGTTGCTGTCTCTCTCTACACAGCCAGCTGCAGGCCTGGCTCAGGGAACCTCTCTGACATTGGAACCTCTCTCCCTCATTCCCAAGCTAGGTTGAGATCCTGATCTTCAGGGCACAGGCTCTGTCTTCCTACACGGTTGAATGTGGCAGCCTGGAGATATGAGCTCTTCATGGAGTGAAACTTGACTTTGGAGAAACAGACATAGGGAAGGAAGCAGCCAGATACATTTCTGCTTAATTCCAGTTACTTCCCCGGGGGTGATTTCTCTATCATTCCACTGTCTCTGATGTGGAGCACGGGGGAAGCAGTCAGGGTGTTAAATACACCCGAGTAGGTGTGTATTGTTTACCTGTGAGTTGGCCATGTCTAGAACCAATGTTTCTGGCTGTGAATGTGGACAGCTGTGGAGAAAATGCCTACCATAACTTTCCCCCCACAATGTGAAGCTTTCTCCCTGGAATGTTTACTACTTGAAGACTGTTCTCCTATAGAAACAACTCCTCCTCAGTGTAGGTAGACTTGCTTCCTTATTCAGCTGTATCTAATAAACATGCTGAGCTTCCACGGCTGCTGTGGCTTCTCCATCAGAGGACCCAGACCATCAAAAAAAAAAAAAATGTCTTTCAAAGAAGTGTGGGCATGACACTGACCTGGGGTGCATTTGCAGAAGAACCATCCATCCTTCCTGTTGTTCTTCTCTGAGTTTCTGTCTCAGGAAAAATGACTGGAACTCTTCTTGACAACAAGGTGTAAAAAGTAAAAAGTTAAAATTAATACAACCCTGTTACAGACAGCTCTAAATAGCATTAAGAAAACGCCCGAATGAAAAAGATACCAGAGGTATTATCACCATTCTTCCAGCTAGGAAAGCATGGAAGGATATATTTACAGTGTTGAAAGAAAATAACTGTAGGTCTTATAATTGCACCTTGAAATGTTGGTTCTTAAAATCCAAAGAAAGTAAGTTCACTGGAAGAAAGTTACAAAATAACACAGGTCCTGCAGTCCAGCAGCACTAAAGATCATAACTGAAGGTAAACTATACATATAAAAATCAGAGACATTATCCATCCTAACCCAGGAAATAAAGACATTTCACATAAACAGTAGAAGGACAGCAGAGAGCTGGGGGTTAAGATACCATGCCCAACTCACAAAAGGAACAGACCATTATTTCTAATGGGAGGGAAGAAAAATCCTACCAGTAATTTTACCAACTGGAATATTTTTAAAAAATCATAACAGAAATAAAAGCCCTGCAATGTAAAAATCTCAATAGAAAGGAGATCTTTAAGACAAAGTTCAACAAGATTTTATGAAGAAGTCCCAAAGGAACTAGTATGAAATGAAACACATATCAACACAGTAAAGGAAACATGTGCTACACAGAGGCAAACCATACAGTACAGAGAAAAAAGGAACAGCATTTACAAGAAAACCTTAAGGAGAGAAAGGTACATGTGTTCTCCAGTTCCACTTAGTGCAGAGGCAGAGGAGTGAGCTAGAGAAATCCAAGTAAAGCAAAAGACAAAAAGGAAATGAGGGTAGGAAACAAAGGCAACAAACTCCTCTTTAATGATGAAAACACTCCCCACAAATGCCACGGGAAACTCTTGAGACTTGACAAGGGTTTTAACTATTTTGGAGAATACAAAACTAACACACAAAATGAGTCGTTTTCCTACAAACCTACGACAATTTGAGAAGTAAATTAGAAATTAAACCCATTCAGGTTGCTTCAGAAAGGTCTAGGAATAAGCTGAAATAATGAAGACTTCATTTTTATGAGGAAATTTAAGGCACTCAAGAAAAAAAAAAAACAAAAATAAGAGTATACAAGGAAACGGACTGGCTCACACTCTGACTGACAAATGACATTGTGTAATTGATTATATTATTGAGAGCAACCAGAAGAATCGATGCAATTTGCACTAGCAAAATACTGACATTTCTTACAAAAGCACAGATGGACACAGTCATTTCATCACAGGGAAAATCACAAAAATCAATGTGAGGAGCTCAATCCGAAGAGAAGGGAAGAAAAGGTTTCCTCAAATAGAAACCAGGGGGTTGAGAAACAACCTCTTGCCCAAGTGTTCTCAACCATAAGTGAGAGAGTGGAATTAACATGGGTTCTTCTCATTCCCTTGCAACAAAACATTTTGTACAGATATTGAAACGTTTGCTAAGATTCATAAAAACAAAATATTCAGAGTTACCGCCCTGCAACTTTGTATGCACAGGAACTAATGTAAAGAGAGCCCATGAAAGGGGAGATAAAATACCTGTCAATCATCAAAAATAAATAAATAAATAAATAAATAAATAAATAATGAGCGAGAAAAAACTTTTCTGTGGGGACATATCTTGGCAGGACTACTCGGCCTCCAGGTGAGCCACATGTGTTTGGAGTTTGTCCTCCCAAGCAAGCTGACTGAAATTTAAAGTCCTCCAGCCCCATGGCCTTTTCCAGGGCCCAAGTCTCCCCTAGCTTGGAGCACAGAACAGCTTCTGAGGCAACACCTGAATTCCAGAGAACAGTGAGCCGGGCTCTGCTGCTTCAGTGTGAGCTAGCTTGGCTGTCCCAGAACTTAGGTTTCTGTTTGTATGATTTTTGTTTGTTCTGTCACACGGAGACTAATTCACTATCGTGTCATCAACAGTCCCTTCCTGGGGCAAGAAAAAAACAGGCCCAGCTTCCAGCATAGGAACAATTGCAAGTAGGACATTTAAGCCATAGCTGCTTACATTTCCTGAGACATTGGTGATTAATTACATGGATGACATTCCCTTCTCTTGCTCATCTAATCAATACTTAAAGGAATGCTTAAATTTCCTGGTAAATAAAAGAGCGAAATTTAAAATTTTAGGCTATGTTATTGGGTATGCTCGTATCTGACTTTCTAAGGATTTATTTAGCTCACCTCCTTTAAATTGCTTCTGGAGATGTCTGGGTAAATTCTCTATGACATATAACACCTGAAGCTGAGCAGGTTTTTAGATGATTAAATAAGGCTGCTGGTACAGCAGTAACTCATAGAATCAACCCCCTATTTCCTTATGAATTACTTATCCTTTTTTCCTTGTTCTTCATCTCCAGCTGGAAATATATGTCAAGAAGGAAATGGTATTACAGAAATGCATTCATGTAAAAATTCTATGCAACAATCTGTAACTCCTTATTCACAAAGCACAATAGACTTAATAAAGGACCCATCTTAAAGAACTCACTGACAAAGAGCCTACAGAAGTCATTGTGCCACTAAATAAAATGCAGGTTGATTATTATTTTGATTAAAAAAAATATGAGTAGGTTACAATAGCATATTACTTGGGATCAATAAATAAACCTTTAATGTTTGAAAATACCCCATGGATATTGCCTGAAATTACATAAAACAAATCATACAGAGGTTACATTTAAAGCCATAACTCCTCAAAAGCGACAAGGAATATATGTTTTACATACAAATTTAAATCAGCCTTTGTTGGATGTTTCCCAACCACTGAACATTTTAACTGGCTCTGCTGTTTATTCAAATTTGCATGACAGTGTATTGAGTGGACTAAGAACAATCAGAGTCACCCATTTATGTTGGGTAGCTGGGAAACCCCATGATACCCGGTTTGCACGCCCTCACCTAAAGTGGGTATCCTGAAGGAAGACTGAGGCTAATATTAACTGATCTCATTTATAACTTAGAGAAGCGCTGAGGATGGAAACCGCCCTAGCTTAGGAGAAAATGAATGCTGCAGAGGAAGAGTCCATGTAGAAAGCGTACAGTCGAAGGACACATTTGCAGCGAGGTCCTCAAAGACGGAGCAATGGGGAGAGAGCTGGAATGGGTGGGACGGGACGGGACTAGCTTGGAGAAATGAGTGGAAGACTCAAAAATGCAAAAAAGGTGTAGTGCACTACCTCAACTGAGTTTCTCTGCCTTAAACATAAAGGGTAAAGAACACCCGGGGCAGCCTTCCGTGACCCGCTCCTCCTCCTCCTCCTGTGGATCCCAGAGATCCTCTTTCCCATCCCACTTCTCAGTCTCTGCTTTTGCCCAGCCTGCAGTCCCAGCAGGCAACCCCTGCCAACCCTCAGGCCACACCTGCCAGAGATCCAGGTGGAGTGACTGCCGATCCTCGTCTCCCCCTGCAACAGCCAGACTCATAGAAGCTGGCAGCAGAGCGCCTCTGGCAGCCTCCCTGCTCCAGGTCCTGTGGGTCCCACATTCCTTTACCTTCTTCTACCCACCCTCCCCCCACTCACTGCTTTATCCCAGACCCGACCACCAGCAGACATCCCCTGCTAACCAGAAATCCAGCGAGCTTGCCTCCACACCCTCTCTTTCTCCCCGTTCCCCAGATGCAATGCCCCAGTCTCATGACCAGCTCCACAACGGCAACGCCCGCTGGAGCCTCCCATCCCCCCATCTCCTGTGGCTCCCCCAGACTCTCCACTCCTAAGCTCTCTTCGGCACTTGCTGCATTATCCCAGCCTTCCCAACTCCAGCAGCCACTCCCGGCTAGCTTACTGACCCCTCGTGCTAAGAAAGCAGGTGGGCTGTCTAGACGTCTGCCTTTCTCTTTCTGTTCATCTAGATCAGCGGTTCTCCAAGTTCCCAATGCTGTGACCCCTCACACTGTGGTGACGCCAGACTACAAAATGATTTCATTGCTGTTACATAGTATCATTTAAATTTCTGATATGCAGGATATCTGAGGTGTAACCCCTGTGAAAGGGCCATTCGATCCCGAAAGGGGTCAATACCCACATTTTCAGAGACAGGACTCTAGATCCAACCCCAGGCTCTCACTCTCTGTGCTAAAGCAGACCCTCGGTGGTGATGCCTCTCCACTGTAACCCCCACTATAAGGAGAGGAAAGAAACACATCCTTGTTGAACCCTGGAACTACTCCCTCCTGAAGATCCTCTCAGAATCCTGGCCTATCCGCATTCCTGGCCTATCTGCATTCCCCATTCTTAAGTGTCAGCTCACAATAGGCAGAAACACATTGTAGCTGTACTCTCCCTGGCCACATCTAACAGGTCCAATGAAAATCTACTAGGCAATGCACAGACATCATACTCTTTGAAAAATCCAGAGAGAAAACAAATCAAGCGGAAAAGCACTCACCACAGTGATAAGAAATCCAGAAACCAGTACCCAGGCCTATAGCCAACCAAGCCCTAGATAATGAAAACCTGTATTACTGGTATGAAGGCACTACCAGCAATGTGAATGAAAGAGGGACAGCAAGCACCACTCGCATGCAAAGCCAAATAAAATGTTATTTTTAGTTGCCATTGAGGCTGCTGTAGAGACTCTTCTAATACCAACAATAAGATAATCCTGAGATGATCCTCAGTGGAATTCTCTAGAATCAATTCAAATGAAATAGAATGCGGCAAAATCAATTCCAGGTCCTATTTCCACTGCCACTTGAGCCCTTCCCCATTCCTTCATTCCTTCTTCAGTCCAGTCTTACACACCTGGGGGTCCTTTGATACTGTCTCCTCTCCCTACGCCATCCGGAGCTTACTGTCTGATTGACAGCTGTGCAGGACTGGTTGAGCAGTGGGAGACCGGCATATGGGAAAGAGATTCTTCAGAAAGCACCTGAAACTTTCCATGGAACAAACACGAAAGGTGCCGACACCTGCAAAAGGACAAACACGAAGGAGAGAAAAAAAAAGGGGGGGGTAAATGTCTCTCTTTCTCTGAGCATTTCACTTTACTCTTCGGGATATGAGACTCGTTCACACCCAGCTCACACACTTGCAGAGTCGTTTTTCAAGGTACCCTTTGAGCAGGGGAAAGGAAGACTGCAAGAAAACTATTCTTACCCACAGAAACTAGTGCGGTGCTCTGTGAAGAGCCCTGTGAGCAGGGCCTAGGCATTCCCACCCACCCTGCAAGAAAGAAGTCCACAGTCCCAGCACGGAATATCAACAAATCCTGAAATTAAAAAAAAAAAAAAAAACAGATTGGCCACGTGTGCGTGGGCAGAGTGCTTTTCTTGAACCATGGAGACTTTTTTCCGATCTAGGTCAGTGAGCATAATTATTCAAAAGGTGCTTTCCAATTTTGTTTTCATCTATAGTGAGTGTTCTAACTATAAAAAGTGGGGGCTGGTAGCCACTCACAGCACCCATATAGTAGTGTTTGCTTGGACCTAAGGTATAACATTAGTATCTAATGTTATACAGGAAGATACATTTCTGAATGTTGCACGTAAATCTCGAGTGCATACATTTCAGATGGAAAATTATTGGGGGGGTGGGGTAAAAGGTTGCATAGTAAACATTAATGTTCACAACCACAACTGTATCACTTGATAAAATAGTTATGGGGTGGCCCACTAGAGATTAGCATTCAAACAGTTTATAGCCCACTCAAACTCTTTATTCCAGACACCTGAGACCACACCCAAGTGTTCAAGGACCTAGACCAGGCTCCAGGTATCCAGAACTTGGGATTTTTAAGGTCAGAGTGGTGGAACCGCGGCATTAAGCTGACCCAGACCCCTGACAAAGGGAGGGACACCCATAGTGGCATGGCCACATCAGTCGTTACCAGGCTGCATAAAGACTCAGTATGCAAGCTTACCCATTTAAGCAAGCGCCCCTTCCCCTCCACCCTTTTTTTCTCTCTGCTCCTGGTTGGCCAACACCCCCCCCCCCACCTTGTTTCCCTCCTCCAATTAACTCCACTAGGTTTGTTGACTCGTGGTTCCTGTTTCATTGCCCACAGCTGCAGCAAAAGAACAACAGAGCCTTTAATCCCAGCACTCGGGAGGCAGAGGCAGGTGGATCTTTGTGAGTTGGAGGCCAGGCTAGTCTACAGAGTGAGTTCCAGGGCATGCTCCAAAACAATACAGAGAAGAAACCCTGTCTCAAAAACAGACAGGCAGACAAGCAGACAGGCAGACAAAGAACACCACGGAGACCTCGGTGCAGCAGTTTTGCATGGGAGTTGCAGGGTAAGTTTTGCGGCATAAGCAGTTTGCAGCAACCAGTTTTTAACAGGAGCTAAGACAGGAGGATGTTAGCCTGCCTGAGGGAGGTTCCCGCACACACAGGCAGCTAGGATAAAAGGTGAGCTGGAGGATGTTCTCCACAAACAGGCAGTTTTAACAACGTAAGGCAGGTTCCTCCTATAGAGTTGGGTAGTTTTCCCTGGGATTCCCCATGAAGGAAATCGGATTCTTGTTAACCCTGGAAACGGCCTGAGTGAGCAAGAATACAAGATGGAGGAGCCGCTGCGCTGTCTCGTCCTGTCACGGTGCAGTTTCTGATTCAATCAAACCCGCACCGGTCCCTCTGTGACTGCTGCCTGCAGAGCCCTCTGCGTGCCTAGGGCCGGGGAAGACACGCCTGAGCAGCTTTGTCACCGCCTGGATAACAGCAAGGAGAACCGTGTTTGCAGGCAGCATAGATACAAACGCTCTACCCGGCTGCTTCATGACAACGTTCTGACAACCCTGAGATGAATGAAACCCTCAACGACAGGCCCCAGCTCACAGGATCTCAAACTTCCCGACGACGGGAAGATTTCCGCGACACAATTCTTTCAGCGCAGGCTCAGCGAGCACAGCCCCGCTCGCACCCCCGCTCGCACCCCCGCTCGCACCCCCGCTCGCTCGCTCCCTCCCGGGTCCCAGCCCCGCAGCTCCTCTGACCTGGGAGCTTCCAGGGCCTCCGGGCTGCGGTTCCCGCCACTGCGCTGCTGACTGCTGACTTTCCCAGGCCGCCCCGAGTGGCACCTGTGGCTCCCGAGTTCTCAGGTCATCCTGGAGAAGCCAGTGTCCTCCGCACCCGGGAATCCGGACCCCGGAGCTGCCCCAGGTCCCACAGCGAATGGTGGGTTTTCCTGTCACTCTGCCTTACAGCTCATCCCTGGCCCCGCCCAAGAAACGCCGGTTCCGGTTACGTGATTCCTGTAAATCCGCACACGCCGGACACTTTCTCTTTCTTAATTAGTTTTCCAAATCCATCTACTTTTTTTTTTTTTTTTCTTTTACCACGTCTCCTCTGATCATGCAGGTCCGTGCACGCTTGACCCTCCCCCTGCATCTCCCGCCGCCTTGCACACAGCTCAGCCGCCCTGGACCCGCTCTGCACAGACTCCACACACGCTTGCTGCAGCCCAGACCAGAGCTGCAGCCAGGAGGACGCTGCACCCCGGTGTCTGACCCTGTGTTGTGACCCCATCAGATACAAGTTCTCCCGCCTAAACTCTCATCTTGGGATTGCAACCCCCTGGGGCTAAAAGTGCACAGCAAAAGACGATCCACACCCCGATGCCTAGGTACCATTCCCTGAACAAATTAAAATGAAGACAAAGTGCCATTGACTCGGATCTCAGTCCATAGCTGTGTTCCTTAAGAAAAGCACTTTAAATGGTATCCAAGATACAAACAAACAAACAAACAAAAAACAGAATCGTTGAAAGTCAAAGCTACTAGGACACCGGGAATGGACTCAAAAGAGGATGAGTAGAAAATGATTGGGGGGTCAAGAAAGCAAAGCAAGCAAATGCCTGAAGGAGATGAGGACAGTGCAAGATGTGAACGCTGAATTCAATAAATAGTTACAGGCATCGAAGAAACCCAAACTGAAATGAAACGAAACGGAAAATGCAATAGCCTAATAGTAAAACAAATCAGGTAGGAGTCAGAATATCAGGGTCTGAAGACAAAGTGGAGTAGCTGGATGTCTCAATCAAAGAATCCAGATAAAATGTGCCGTGCAAGTAGCTCTATTAAAGGTAGAAGTGAAATCCAGCTGCGCACCCTAGTCTTCTTATGTGAAGTATCCTAAATTTCAAACACAGTAACTCACTCTGGAGAGCTGTTCTGGGAAGATGGACAATCATTTCCACCACTGTCAATCTCTCACACACACACACACACACACACACACACACACACACACACACACACAAATCTTTACCCTTCTCTCGTAGTCCACTATTGCCAGTCAAACATCTGGAATTACAGGTTAGCGATATTGACTTGGGGGGGGAAGATATTTCAGGAACTCAGGATTTAGAAAGGAAATAGGTGTCTGAGGAGTCGGTGGTCAGTCAGCCCATTAACAGCCTGGTGCTGAATTCATTCTGTGCTCTACTGCTTTCACTGCTAGAGGGTGGCATTGCCATTTTTGCTAACGGCCAAGGAACTTCGTCTACCAGAAATCATTTCAAAGGTGTTTGAGCTGACCTGAACAGTGGGAGCTCTTGGTCCCCAGACTGAGAGCTGGGATACCAGCATGGAAGTGATTCAGACCCCAGGAACTTGGGTTTCAGTGAGGAGACCTGAGAAATCTACAGGACCTCCTGTAGTAGTTCAGTACTTATCCCTAGCCTAGGTGTGGACTTTGGGAGCCCATTCCACATAGAGGGATACTCCCTGAGCCAAGACACACGGGGGTGGGCCTAGGCCCTATGCCAAAGGATACTGCAGACTCTGATGACACCCTATGGAAGAGAGAGGGTGTCACCCTGGGGAGCAGAAAGGATATGTGATAGGTAGGGTTTTAGTTGGGGAGGGTGGTAAGGGAGGAGGGGAGGCAGAGGGAACTGGGATTGACATGTAAAACAATCTTGTTTCTAATTGAAATTTTTAAAAAGGGAAAAAAGTTGTTTGTAGATAAAACATACAAAATTTAATTTAAAAAATGCAGTAGCGAATGCTGAATCTCATTGCTGTTCCAGATGCAGAAAATAATAATTTATATGGTCACAGCCCTAAACAAGTCAGCTGTACCGTGCCATCTAAGGCTCTGGGAATATTGAGGATGAGGAGGAAGGAAGGAAATAAGAAGAGCAAGAGGTGGGAGGGCCATGAGCTGCCATTCTCCAGACTTTACACAGCTACAGTAATCAGTAAATCAGAGCAACTGAACACACCTGCACTGGCCTGACTCAAGACCAGCCCTAGCCACAATCAGTCTAGGAAGGGGCGAGGCTCACAGGGCCCCACCCTTTGCCTCTCAGCTGTGACTATGGATAGCCTTTAGGAGAAGGGAATTACTGTCTTTAGACGTGTTTCTTCTGCTGAGCTCATCAGGCTCCAACAAATAACTCCAAGCCTACATCTTACGTGGCCCTAGTTAATCTTGGTGGGTCAAAAAAAATGAATACAACTGAACTAGAGTGAGAGACAGAGAGGGGTAAGAGAAGGGGACACACAGCACAGGGAGAGAGAGAGAGAGAGAGAGAGAGAGAGAGAGAGATTGGAAAAAATGGTCCAGGATTGTAGGGAGTCAGGGATGAGCGTACATTAAGAAAGTGAGATATAGCAAATGAAAGGGGGAAATTATAATAATAAAAATGACCACCTCAGTCTGTACTTTTAGTTTTGTATCTTTATCTAGTACGGAATCAAATAATACTAACTACATGAAGAGTCTGGAAGCCTCACTTTTTTTTTTTCTATCAAGGACTGCTTTAAGTATCAGTTATTCTCTGAAGTTTTGACAGAACACTGTGATGAATTAGTCTTCGGTGATTTTTTTTCATCCTTTTATTATTTTCTGAATGGGGGTGCGTTTGTTACTGCCTCATTGATGTTGCCGATTAATTATCAGTTTGTTTATTTCATATTGGTGCAATTTTGGTGTGTGAAATGAATCAGGGTATTTGTCCATTTCTTTGGGATTTCCAATGTAGTTTCCTGGAGGTCTTCAAAGTCAGCAGGCATCACTTATGTGTATACAGTGGTGTCTACTGATTGGGCTGTGCAGTCAGCTTGTGTACTTCCAAGTCGTGTTGACAAAAAGTCCTGTCTACACAACTATCAGGGAGATGAGGACTAAATCTCCCTTAAGATTCCATCTTCCCAGTGGGAACGGCCATCATGAGGATGAATATATCCTGTTTCTGGGAGTGTAAATTAGAGCAGCAACCTTGGAAAACAATGTAGATTTTTCTCAAAAGCCTAGAAGGAGCTCTACCATATATGCTACACTGTTTAGCCATGTCTTCCTAGATGGTCTCCTGATTGTTGCCTCCAATTCTCTGTGTTCACCCATGCATATCTGCATAGGCTGAGGGGGGAAAAAAGATTCAAGAACATTCCAAGTCCCTTTGGAGATTCTAGCTAAGAAATAGATTTGTCATAAGTGTAATAAGGACCAGGTTTCTCTGGTGTGTTCTGAGGCTCAAACTGTGCTGTCATGATTGTGACAGATAAAAAGGCATCCCAGCTCTCCAAGGGTCAAGAGATCAGAAAAACAAACTCAGCATTAAGGCCCTGTCCTTAAACCACAGGGTTCTGAGCATGTTCACGTTTCTGATGACACAGCTGCTTGTTTCACACTGTCGTCAATTTATTGTTTCTCTGTGTGTATGAGAAAAGAAAGAAAAAATACAACACCAGCTAATAGATTCTGCATATTGCATAGATTAAATGCATTAGTGACCCGCTCCATATCACTAATAATACACCCAAGTTGAGTTAAGGAAAGAAATGAAAACATTTTCCCTCAGAGTCATTTAACTAAGAGTGAGTGCAAATCTGAATGCCCTACTTTGTGCTCCCTGTATCTTATTAGGGATAGGCAGACACACACACACAGACATAGGACACAGCCTCCAAGCAGGCACAGATTGAGACTCATGCAAAAAACAGACTGGATACAGAAAGCATGAAGTAGAATGTAGGACCTGCTTTCTCTTAATTTAATGACTCCAATAGGAAAGTCTTTATTTCTTTCTTTGATACTGATTCATTATTCATGACTTGGAGTTAATCACAAATGCATATAATCTGCATGCATATGATTTACTTATGTAAAACCATTTAATAAAAAGAGCCCATAAATGTAAAAGAGAACAAGAAGGGGTAAATGGAAAGGCTTGGGCGGGGGAAGGGAAAGGAAGAAATGATTTAGTCATATTATAATCTCAAAAGATAAAAGAAATCATTCTTTAAAAAGAAATGAAGAAGATATTGTTGCCAAAAATGGTTTCTGAGAACAGTTTAAATCAAAATCAACAAAATTAGTCCATTGTTTCATTTACAAGATATATATATATATATATATATATATATATATATATATTAATTAGGTCAATGCGTAGTAATTATGAAAGTGATCTCTGCAAACAAACTTATCCTAAAATTCTATTTTTGCACAGCAAATGGCAGTTTAGAGATTTTTAATTATTTAATAAAAGTATATCTTAATAATTGAACCAACTATTAAAAGTACAATGCCAGGTTATTTTTTCATAAGGCAGTAAAGATGCTTTGAACTATTTTTACTTTATATGTATGAGTGTTTTAGTTGCATGTGTATGAAGGCTCCTCATGCTTACAGTGCTTCAGAGAGTGGAACAGTGAATCCCCTATAACTGTGGATGCTGACACCAAATCTATGTCCTCTAGAAGAGTAGGGGTTGTTCTTAAGTTCTGAGCCATCTCTCCAGACCTGGTTCAGACCCCCTTATTACATTAAACTATGGTTACTACTGGGAGGGACAATAGTCCCTGTAATGTTTATCTAAAAAGGGAACTTTAACCTTAAGATCTGGCAAATGTATAAATATATCATTGTATATGTCACATCCTTCACAGGAAGTTTTATAGTTGCAATGAAACCATCACAGTAATACAACAAAAGTTTAATGTATGTGTTTTAAAGACTTTTTTTAAAAATCAACATAAGGCTTTGGGACTTAAAACCTTAAATCTTTAGTTTTGTAAATTTTGCCATAGATTTGTCTCTCCCTCTCAGATTCTGGAATTAGCTCCAGCATTCCATAGACAAGGAGTTCAGAATTAACATTTCTGTTAGTTAACACTGGCTACAAGGGGGAAAAGCCAGGTGTAAATACAATGGTCCTAGTACAGTCCAATTCACACCGAAACACTGAAAGTTCATCCACGCATACATGAACACATATCTTTTAAAGGCACGCCAGTAATAGTCTTCAGTATACAATGAATTCTTAAAACAATTAGGCAGAGACTTGTTATATTTTTAAATAAAGATGAGAGGAGATATATATATATATATATACATATATATCACAAATATAACATATATATAATTTTATATAATTTTACTTAAATAAGAAACAATCTTACTTTACATATCAATTCCAGTTCCCTCTCCCTCCCATACCCCCCAACGACCCTCCCATCCAATCCCAGGGAGGGTGAGGCCTTCCATGAGGGATCATCAAAATCTGTCAAGTCATTTGGGGCAGGGCCTAGGCCCTCCCTGTGTATCTAAGCTAATAGAGTAACACTCCATGGGAAATGGGCTCCTGAAGTCTGTTCGTGCCCTAGGGATACATCCTGGTTCCACTGCCAGAGGCCTCATAGACCGCCCAGTGCTCCTAGCTGACACCCATGTTCATGGGACCTGGTTTGGTCCTATGCTGATTCCTCATTTGTCAGGCTGGGATCCATGAGTTCCCACTTACTAAGATCAGGTGTTTCTGTGGGTTTTTCCCAGCGTGAAGCATGTATAATTTATATTTACTTTATCAATGTATTGCTATGTATGTGTGTAGGCACATGGCACATGAATGAAGATCAGAGGAACAATGGTCTTTGGAGGTTGAATTTAAGTTGTCAGGCTTAATAGCAGCTGCCTTGTGGGGAGCCACAGCCCCAAGATGGCACCTGGCTGGATGCCAGGGAGATGGAGCTTAGCTGTAAACAAGCCTTATTTGGAAACGCTTAGTGGATCTGGTGTGCCTCCTCCAGCTGTGACCTAACCGGGATCGCCAGGTGGTGAGAGCTAATTGGGTAATGAGCTTGCTTTTAAGGGCTTGCCAGGGGGCTGGGAGAGATATAGAAGCAGAGAGAGAAGCTAATGTACAAGGTTCCTGAATAAACTGCTTGAAGAAGAGTCGTGGTCGTGTCCTTCTTGCTGGTCGAGATAGACGCAACGAGTGGTGGCTGGTACGGGGAACCTCCGAGGGTGAATGGCTCAGAACTTCCTGCAGTCAGGGCAGTCGACTGGTAAGTCCCAGGTAAGTTGGGACCAAGTTAAGGACCTCGGTAAAGAGGCAATAAGGTCTCCGGTGAGGAGCGATAAAGTTCCGGGAACGGACAAAGCAGAGGTAACCAAAAGTGAGAGTATGGGAACTACAACATCGCAACCAATTTTCATTGCTCTTCAAGAGCTGTTACGGTCTAAGGGATTGAAATTAAAGAAAAGTACTTTAGAGAGATTTATCCAAGAGGTTGATGTGGTAGCCCCCTGGTTTGCTGATTCCGGTAATTTAACCACCAGTTGCTGGGACAAGCTTGGAAAAGATCTAGATTTTGCCTGGGCACAGGGAACGCTGAAGCCAGGGACTCAGCCTATTTGGAAAATGGTTCGCAGCTGTCTAGAGGATCAAAGATGCCACAAGGCTGTAGAAAAGGGGCAGGAGACGTTAGAACAGCTGAAGGAAATAAACAGATGCAAGTCATGGGGCCTGTGCAGCGTGGTTTACCATTGCTGTCAGCCCTACCCAATCATGAAGAACCCAATTTGTGGCGTGTGCAGCATAGTGTTGGGTTTGCTTTTACTTTACCTTCTATTCTCCATACCATTATATGAATGGGTGGTTTTACTCCAGGCTATGGCCAATAGCCCCACTATGGGTCAGCTTTTTGTGTGTCATGCTATTGCTCCTATTAGAGAAAAATACCCTGCTGTGAGCTGTGTCCACTATATGGATGACATTCTGTTAACTAGTAAGGAGTTGAAATTGCTGCACTTAGCATATGGAGATTTGGTAAAGACCTGGGAGAGGAAGGGATTCTACATAGCCCCAGGAAATGCCTCTTTTCATTGGAATACCTCTCAGATCTTTGAAAGTACAGTTAGTTTGTTAGCTCCTGGTAGGAATATATTCTTTGCTCCTACTCCTGTGTGTGTCTGGCCTCCCTTTGTGTTTGTAATGTGGCCACTGCGTTGGATATCCAATCTACCCTTAATGCTCAATTGAAAGGTGGCATTATGGTTTTGAATCAACGCGTTGATCTAGTACAGGAACAATTGGATACTTTATGGCAACTGGCACAGTTGGGATGTGAATGGAGAATGCCTGGTTTGTGTGTAACAGCTGTGTCCTATCAGAATTATTCCTTAGCAGCAAACATGTCTAAACAACCTTCACAGTATCTTCTAGGCAACTGGTCTGGGGATTTTGACAAGCTGATGCAGGAGCTGAGACTCTCCATAGTGCACGTGAATTCCACCAGGGTCGACATCTCGGTTGCGGAGGGGCTGTCTGTGTGGATCACTCAAGCCATGAGTCATCTGAAAGAGTGGGCGGGAATGGGTGCCCTGGGAGGAATGCTTATCCTAGTTAGTTTCATAGCTTTATGGTGTATCTGCAGGATGAGGGTTTCACAGAGGAGAAGTAATGCCATGATTGCACAAGCCTTCACGGCCCTGGAGGCAGGGCAGTCACCTCAGACTTGGTTAACAGTACTAAAGAGCTAAGCAGTCATCCCACTCAGGCTGCGAGACGAAGTACTGCACTTGAAGTCAGCGTTCCGAGGCTTCATAAAGGGCATGTCTGATTGCATATGGGTTGGTATCGTACTCCCATCTCTGAGAAAAGATACCGGACAGGTGTGGCACCAGCTCGGCTGATAACTGGGCGTGGAGTCATTACAAAGTCCCTTGATTTCAGGGATCAGACCTCTACCCTTGCCTGTTGTGTTATTTTTAAATAAAAAAGGGGGAACTGTGGGAAGTCACAGCCCCAAGATGGCACCTGGCTGGATGCCAGGAAGACAGAGCTTAGCTATAAACAAGCCTTATTTGGAAGCGCTTAGTGGATCTGGTGTGCCTCCTCCAGCTGTGACCTATCCGGGATCGCCAGGTGGCGTGAGCTAATTGGGTAATGAGCTTGCTTTTAAGGGCTTGCCAGGGGCCTGGGAGAGATATAGAAGCAGAGAGAGAAGCTGAGGTAGAGGTAGAAGGAGAAACTAATGTACAAGGTTCCTAAATAAGCTGCTTGAAGAAGAGTCATGGTCGTGTCCTTCTTGCTGGTCAAGATAGGTGAGACACTGCCTTACCTCACTGAGCCATCTTGGCAGCCTTGGCCTCTTAGTTCTTATTCAGGGTCTTTAGAAGCTTCAACTGTGAGGTTAGTTTTGTTCCAATACTGTTTAGAAATAATATTTAACTTGTTAGAGACTAACTAGCCAAATCTTTCCTGGCTGGGATTAAGGTAATGTATCCATGGTGACACAAACAAGAGAAGAAATCTCCTCAATACCCTTTTCTCTCCACCCCCTACATCACCAGTGGTTCCATAGAACCTGAGATATTGTTAGGAACTGCCGCCACTGTCTGGCTCAGAGCAAATGGCCAAATGAAAGAGCTTCTACTTTGTCATAACAATTTGTGTATGCTGACACAGATAGTGTACATTGCTGTAGCATTGTAGTATGACTACTCCAAAAAGGACAGCAACTACCCCCCCAAAAAAAAACATACCAGTCATGAAATGACTAAGAGCAACAGGAAAGAAATTGAGGGACATTATCATTATCTTAACTAAAATAGGTCCTAGGCAGATAGACAAATGCAAAAGGATTTGTTTCTTTCATTTATGCATCAACGGATTCTCCATAGATACATAAAGGCATAAAGGGGTGATGTGGTCATAGTACATAAGATACTTGAAACAACTTGTCTGTGTGAAAATCAGCATTGCACAATAGCTACAACGAAACCTAATGATGGTGAGCACACATGTTTCTTCTTTGGCGAAATTTCCTTTTTCTTTCTTTTTTTGATTTTTTTTTCTGTTTTTTTTTTTGAGACAGGGTTTCTCTGTGGCTTTGGAGCCTGTCCTGGAACTAGCTCTTGTAGACCAAGGTGGTCTCAAACTCACAGAGATCTGCCTGCCTCTGCCTCCCAAGTGCTGGGATTAAACGCGTGTGCCACCACCTCCTGGCCGAATTTTCTATTTAGTTCCATGGCCCAATTTCCATAGGGCTGCTTATTTCCTTAATGTTTATTTTTCAGAAGTTCCTCATGCATTCAAGACAACATTCCTGTCAAGTGAGTAGCTGTGTGTCAGTAAAAACTTGAAAAAGAAGAAAAAAATAATTGATGAAATACATAATGAATTTATGAATCAGAATAAAATCACGACTGTTGCAGGATCATGGGCTGAACTGGAGATCACTGGGTCATGTGAAATAAACCGGTTTGAAAATAATATTGCCTGCTTCTTGCACATATATAGAATTGGTCCGTGTGTGTATGTATGGGGGAGGGGGTCTGTGAAGAGGAGAGAGACCTGTTGAGGGAGGGGAGAACAGAGGGGGTAACAGAACACATGAGACATGAAAATGGAATTGAGAGAGTGGCAGGTATTGAGCCAGCAGTGGCCTTGTGGTGGGAAATTCACTGTCATAGCAAGATTAGTAAGAACAAAGTATGACATGCATGAAATGCCTTAACGAAACCCTTTACTGATCTCAAGAATGATCTACCGTGGAGAAATTTGATTTTCTACCAAGGGTTTTCTTTACATTTTTCTTAAAAATGTAATTCTGTCTTCTTTAACTCTTTGACAGAAAAGACAGCACAATTTGTTTACATTTGCCACACTTTTTGGTGAATTTAAAAATGCCCTGTGAATGCCAGGACATGCTTTTAATCCCAGCACTCTGGGAACACAAGAAGAAGGTGGATTTCTTTGAGATAAGACCAGCCTAATCTACACAGTGAATCCCAGGCCATTTAAGGCTACTCAGTTAGACCCTGACTTAGGTAAAACAAACAAACAAAAAAAAGCATGTCTGAAGGACGAGAGATGCTCAGGGGTTAGAGGACTGGCTTCTCTTTCAGTGACAGCAGGTTCTCTTTGCAGCATCCACCTAGTAAAACACCTTAACTCCAGCCCAGGGATGTGTTGTCCTCTTCTGGCCTCTGTGAGCACTGCAGGCAGATGGACCACAGACATACTTGCAGACAAAACACCCCAACACTTAAAATAAAAGCAAATGAATCTTTAAAAAACAATAAAAAAAAATTGAGTGGAACCATCTCCATTGATGTTAGTACTGCCTGTAACACACCTCCTAAAGGAAACAGAGGTGCCTTTATTTGTTTTTAACAGCTGACAGCTGAGATCAACTTGCTTTAAAGTGACTAGAGTAACACACTGCTGCCTGGTAACATCTGTTTCTATAGTTACTAATGGTTTGTTCTGCAGTGCTGGGGATCAATCCCTAGGCCCCACACATACTAGTCACGTGATTAAAAGACCCAGATACCTCTCTAGTCTTTCTAGCCATTGTTGCAGTCTTTGTTTCAAATTGTGCTCTGCCTACCTTTCAGTATTTATAGTGGAAGCACCAGTCTACAATGTATCTCAGGAACCTCACTGCAATCAGGAGAAAGCAGAGCAGCCAGACGGAGAAAGAGAAGGCAGCAAACGCCCTTGTAAAATTCCCATATAATGAGACTACAGAGTGGAAATGGAGAAAGCTTCCAGGAGAGGGGAACTAATATTTGAATAGGCAAAATCCTGTCCTGCAGGGGAACTGGGTATGGCTGGGGGCTGTGAGAGATGTCTTGGTGGTTAAGAGAATTTATCGTTCTTCCAAAGGACGACAGTTCAATGCCAAGCACCCACATAGTGGCTCATAGCCTCCTGTAACTCCAGCTCCATAGATCTAATGCTCTCTTCTGGCCTCTGGTTGTACCAGGCATGCATGTGGTGCACAGACAGACAGACAGACAAAACAGCTGTGCACATAAATTTCTTTGTTAAGAAGAAGGGAATTGGGAGAATGGTTGACACAAGTGTAGCAACAGAAATGACAAGGAATTTGAGACAATTAAACCTCCTTACTCCCACCTCCGTCTCCCTTCCTGCTAGTCTGGTATATCATTGCTTTCAAAAAGCAGAAGCCAGGAACCAGAAGATGGCTCCATGAGTAACTCAAGGAGATCTGGAATAAGGATCCAAACATCCTTGCAGTCACAGCAGCCTTCCCATAATTAAGTCTGGGAATTCAAAGAAAGAGATTGCAGAGCACACTGAATTGCAAGAAAAGCTGCTTTAGCAGCTCTGGTTTCATTTAGAGACCTTGTGCTGTTTAGAATGCGAATTACTCCCACCATAGGCTCATATATTTGGTTACCAGTAAGGGTAACTATTTTGGAAGGATTCTAACCTTGTTGGAGAAGGTGTGTCCCTGAAGGTGGGCTTTGACGTTTCAAAAGACAACA
Source organism: Cricetulus griseus (assembly GCF_003668045.3). Lineage (NCBI taxonomy): Eukaryota > Metazoa > Chordata > Mammalia > Rodentia > Cricetidae > Cricetulus > Cricetulus griseus. The sequence continues at coordinate 20,597,823 of NC_048602.1, read as the reverse complement.
CTGTTCCCAGTTAGCTCTCCCTACCTTATGCCTTTGGACCAGATGTAAGCTCTCAGCTACTTCCCCAGCAACTTGCTTCCCTGTCTGCTAGCACTGCTTGCGCTGATGACGGTGGACTCTAACCTGTGCAACCCTGAACCCCCAAATTAAATGCTTTCTCATACAGTTGACTTTGTTAGGGTGGCTCGTCATGACAAAAGAAGGGAGAGGAAGAGAGAGTCTATGTCAAAGAATGAACAAGAAGAATGAACAACCTTGGGCTCCACTCACACAGGGAGATATGTACACATGGACCACCCCCACCCCACCCCCCAAAATACCCATATACAGGTGAACCTGCCTACACATATGAATGCACACTATGCCCACACATGCAAAGAAAAAATCAGAAACCCAAGTTGGCCTGTCCCCTTCTAATCCCTATGATCATTGAGCACGTGGGCTGTCTATTATGGGTGGTAGATACGAATCATCCCAGAAAGGATTCAGAATCAAGGTTGTGGACGTAATCTGCTCTGGACCCAGGGGCAGGCAGGTTGCACCTCTTCTGACCACACCCTGTCCTTGCATTGTGAAGCCAAGGCAGGTAGAGTGATCTCACAGATACCATGGTGCTCCTGTCTCTCACGTTGCTCACCCTGGTCCTAGCTGGGCCCCTTTTTCCTACACCCCAGAGAAAAGGTCTCAACTTTGTCAATCAACCTCACCGAATTGACTTGCAGAGATGGATGTAAATGGTACCAAGCGCTGGGAGCCCCACAGGTCACTTGATCTGAACCCTCGCTCAACCTTGGTGAACAAGAATCTGCTACAAGAACCCTGTGGTGGGGTTGGTAACAAGCTGCTAACAAAGATGCGTGCCGTGGTCATCGACATGGGTTCTGGCACGTGTAAGATGGGCTTTGCCGGACAGACTCGGCCCAGCTACATCGTGACCAACGCTGTGGGCCGCAAACCCAGGAAACAAACCACCTTGGGGCTGTGCAAGGTGGACACCTATTTTGGTGAGGCCGCCCACACTTGCCCGGAATCAACCCTGAAGCAGCCAGTTCTTAATGGTATTGTGGTGGACTGGGAAGCCGCTGAGCTCATCATGCACCACATCCTGGAGAATGGCCTCCAAGTGGCCACCCAGGAACATCCTCTGCTGTTCACGGATCCGCCCTTCAGCCCTGCCAGCAACCGTGAGAAGCTGGCGGAAGTAGCCTTCGAGTCTCTGCACTCCCCGGCCCTGTATGTGGCATCCCAGTCTGTGCTGTCGGTCTATGCCAATGGGCGCGTTAACGGGCTGGTGGTAGACACTGGCCACGGGATCAGCTACACAGTGCCCGTCTTCCAAGGCTACAACCTACCCAATGGCATCCAGTGCCTGGGCCTGGCTGGCCACTACTTGACCACCTTCTTGGCAGAGAAAATCTTGAGTTCGAGCTTGCCGCTCAAGTGGGACGACCTGGACACCATGGAGAGCATCAAGCATCAATACTGCTATGTGGCCTCAGACTTCCAGAAGGAGCAGAGTCGTCCCGATGACAAATTCCGGCGGCGCCTGAAGCTGCCAGATGGACAGACGGTCACAGTCGGAAAGGAGCTCTTCCAGTGCCCTGAACTACTATTCCATCCTCCGGAGACCTCGGGACCATCATCTTCCGGCCTCCCCAGCATGGTGGAACGCAGCCTCTGCACGGTGCCCCAGGAGCTGCGGGCCGACATGGAGCAGAATGTGCTGCTGTGCGGAGGCTCCTCTCTCTTCAGCGGCTTCCAAGGCCGCTTCAAGACTGAGCTGCTGCAACGTCTTAGTCCATGGGCCAACGTGGTTGTGGGGGCCCACCCCAATAGGAACCTCTCGGTGTGGATTGGGGGTTCCATTCTGGCCTCTCTGTGTGCCTTCCAGTCCCGCTGGATCCAGCGTGAGCAGTATGAGGAACACGGTCCCGATATAGTGCACCAGAGGTGCTCTTGATTCAGGATAGGGTGCAGAGGGGTGTGGGAATAAAGTTTCCTTAGGACACCTCTGTCCTGTCTCGTTCCATTCTCCCCATCTCACTCACTGAAACCCACCCAGGAGCCTCAGATATGCACTCACTCACTTACAGACCAAAGGCCACCTGAACCTCACCCTCACACATTCCTGGGTGAAATCTGAACTAAAGCACCTCCCCTAATCCACACCCTAAAACATCCCAATGCTCGCCCATCCCTCCACAAGGATCCCTAACACAATACCTTTCTCCAATCCCATCAACCCACCCTCCCGGGATCATTACCTTACCTGCCCACCCAAGGCATCCTCAGGTCTGGGGAGATACACACTCACAGACTGTAGCATTTGTTACTGGATTTCTTAGTTGTCATTCTGACTGGGACATTCTGGAAATTAAATGTTTTGCAGTTTTCCCAAGGTTAATGAATTTGAACATAATTTCCACGCATATTGGCCATTTACATTTCGTCTTTTGAGAACTGTTGCTTCACTAGCTTACTCAGTAACCAAACTGTCTGATTTTTTTGTTGTTGCTTAGACTTCTGATTTACTTATATATTCTAGACATTAGTTCTCTGTCAGATGTATAGTGTGCAAAGAATATCTGCCATTTTGTGTGTGGTTATAGACTCAGTTGTTTGGTTTTGTTTCTTTTTTTCTATGCAGGAGTCTTTCAATTCCATAAAGTCTTAATTGGCAGCTGTTGGCCTTATCTCCCAAACAACTGGAATCCTGCTGAGAAAGTCTTTCCCTACACACACACACACACACACACACACACACACACACACACACACACACTTCAACACATGGTTTCTCTGAGTAGCTTTGGAACGTGACCTGGAACTCACTCTGCAGACCAGGCTGGCCTCTAACTCATAGAGATACGCCTGCCTCTGTTTCCCAAGTGCTGGGATTAAAGGCTTACACTACTACCACATAGACTTACATTGTTTGTCCTTATTTAATCTTTAAGGAATGTGTTGCCTGCATATTTTATGTTCATTTCATGCTTCAGAAGAGAGCATAAATTCTCCTAGGATTGAATTTATAGATTGCTGTAAGCCACCATGTGGTGCTGGGAACTGAATCCAGTTCTTCAGTGAGAGCAGTAGTGTCCTAAGCCAGTGAGCCATCTCTCTGGCCCCCTGCGTTTTCCTATGGCAGGTTAAGATGGTCAGATCTTCATTGAAGGTCCTTGATGGCTTCGAAATTGGTAACCATCGAATTTAATCCTTAGACATATAGCTCTCTGGCATTACTTTTGGTTTTATTTATTTTATGTGTATGAGTGTTTTGGTGCATGTATGTATATGTACCATGCCATTGCCCAGTTCCAGGAGAAGATAGAAGTGGGGGTCAGATTCCCTGGAATTGGTGTCATGGATGGTTGTGAGTGGGTACTGAAAATCAAACTTGGGTCATCTTCACTATCAGCAAATGATCTCAATTGCTTAACATCTCTCCCCTTCCAACCACCTCTTTGAGACGGAATCTCACTATGCAGCCCCAGCAGGACTGGAACTCCCTATGGAGATCAGGATGGTCTCAAACTCACAGAGTTCCATCTGCATCTGTCTCCTGAGTATTGTATCTAAAAGTGCAAGCTGCCAGAGCTGGCTCAGTTATTCACCTTTAGCAACACCATTTCTTTGAGCGGCTGTCACAGAGTTCGTGAGCATCTGTGGAGAAACGTCATCTGTCAGCTGCAAACTGAGCCATTGTGCACATGAACTCACAGCAGCTGTGAATGCTTGCACAAGATTTATGCATGAATCAACCATAATGAAATTAGATGAAAAAAATCTTACTGGGAAATAGAATAAGAATTCGCACACTAACCAGGGGATGTTTCCAGCTACTATTGTGTTATAAGTATTAAACACAGGCCTGCTTCCCAGACACTAGCTTCTAAGATGAGTGTAAGCAAAGGAGGAAATCACTGATGTTCATAAATGGATCACTGGAGGGTATTGACCTGTAGGAAATAAGGGTCCTGGAAGGAGATCATGTTTTATAACTCAGATAATAGTTTGTCATGGTAAATGATGAACTGGATGCTAACAGATTCAGTATTAGCCAGGGAATTTATGGAATTTGCCTGATTATCGGCTCTCTACTCAGTGCAAAGCACAGACCCGTGGTTGAGTAGTCTATATCTGTGACTGGTACAGCTTTGGTCCCACTGTACATTCTCTGTGCACGATGAATGATCTATGATGAGGCTGCGTCTCTCTTTCTTGGACTTTGGAATGCAACACCCAGAGTATACACAAAGGGCCTGACTGCCATGGGTCCTTCAAGGATGTCTACTTCACATCTAACTGTGGATATTCTGAGTCACAGCAGTAATAGCACTTCTATTGGTATTCAGACAAATAGCTTGTTGATAGTGGCCTGGGATCAAATATGTCTAACACAGCTTCCTCCCAGGAGCCTCAATGTGTGGGGATGTGAGTAACATCATTACATCTGAGGATAAGACATCCTCAGATCTGAATTTTTCAACCTAAAATGCAGAGCCAGGGGCAGAGAATGTCCCAGATGCTTCCCAGGGAGAAAAGCCACTTGGAAAGAAGAGAATTTTGAGCAGAGGAATGACCTCTCCAACGGGCAAGAATAATGAAATCACATCACAATAATGTAATAAAAATAAAAATGGCCCAATTTGGAAGAATATTAGGAGCAGGATTAGGGAACCTTCAGCAGTGGAAGTAAGGTTAGCCACAGAGACCAGTTAAGTAGGGACTGGTATCATTTGTTTCCTTCCAATTTATTTTAGTATTTATTTTTAAGGTTGTTTCTACCATGGCTCAGGTTTCTCTAATTGTACTGATTGGTTAGCATAGAAAGAAGTGCCCTATAGCAGGCTTTTTTTTTTTTGGCCCACCACCCAGCTTACAAATGAAGACATGAGTACTTATTCTTCCTTAGGAATACTGTCCCTTATCTTAGCTCTTATTTTAATCTGTTTCTCTTTATCTACATTTTGCCTCAGGCTTTTACCTTTTTCTTTCTGAAAATCTTACTTTCAAGCCATCACTGTCTGGCTGACTGGTGACTGCCTAGCTTCTAGCCCTAGGAATTTCCCTCTCCTCTTATTCTTTTTCCTTCTTTTTTCTACTCCCCTATTTGTTCTCTCTACCTACATTTCACCTCAGATTTCTTAACCTTCTTTCTTTTTGTACATCTTACTTTCCTGCTGTCCCTGTCTTGCTGGCTTTTACCTATCTGGCTTCTAGCTGTGAGACTGTCCCTCTCTCCTCATTGTCTTATTTTCTTCTTTTTTCTACTCTCTATTTATGCTCTCTGCCCGCCAGCCATACCTATCCCTCTCCTGCCTGGTTATTGGCCAGTTAACTTTTTTTTAGAACAATAATATGCCTTAGGCACACAAGGTTAAACAAAATCATATACCTACATAATTAAACAAATGCAAAATAAACATATAACACATGGTGGCATGATTAAACGAATGCAGCATGAACAAATGTAGCATACCTTTATACACATAAATTAACATCCCACAACGCTGTCCTCATATTGTAGAACTATTTCAGCTAATGAATCCTATTGTGATAGATCTATGACTATTTGAGTTTAACTAGTGTCTTTGTGATCATCAGGGACCTTGAAATCTAATAAGTGTGCTGGTATATCAATAGGCATTATCTGTAGCCTTTTGCCAATTTTCTTTGAATGGACCAAATATACAGACCTTCTGATGAAGATAAGAGATGATGTGCTCTTTTCTGTAACTTTCCTCTGATGAAATCAGGATGCTATTGTCAGGATTCAAGAAGGTAAGAATGTTAGTCAAAGGCTGGCAGGGAATTCGGGAAACAGAAGTGTTATCAGAAGCATTTCGTTTGCTGACTCAACTGAAGAGAGTGAATCAATCACATAGACTGGACTGGTTGACATCAGCTCTCAACAAGTCCTAATCTCTGCTGTTTGTAGGATTACCTGGGGCTGCTGTGGTGTAAATTGGTTTTGGAATAGTTTGTAGTCCACAGATGATTTCTGGATGGTATCTAACTGCTGAGTGAAAATCTGGATAAGATACAGACTAGTGACAGGATTTAAAGTTAAGGAACTTAAGGAAAATCTTATTGGAGCTTACTCATCATGAATATGCAACAGGCAGTGAAGCTGAGTCTGTAAACTGACATGACAGGATGATTTATTGGGACTCCGTTTGACTTGTGACATGGGGGTTCAAGTTGTGACTTTCTGAAGCGTACATAAATTCTTTTAAGTTACAAAAATCAATAAACTTCTGGAGTACATCATAACTTTGATTCATATCCAAAGCTTGTTGACTAAAAATAAAAGATTTTCGTTAATAACAATAACATTCTTTGTTTAAAGAGCTGCTCTCTTCCTCCCTCCCTCCCTCCCTCTCTCTGTCTCTGTCTCTGTCTCTGTCTCTCTCTCTCTCTCTCTATATATATATATATATATATACTATATTATATATATACTATACTATATTATATATATTATTATATATAGTATTATATATACTATATTATATATATACTATACTATATTATATATATTATTATATATAGTATTATATATACTACATTATATATATAATATATATATATTCTCAAGGCTATTTATAGGGTCAATGTAATCTTAATCAAAATCTCAATCTCCTCACGGAAAAAAAACTATCCTAAGATTCATATATAATCACAAAAGATGCCAGACATCTCATATAATCCAAAACAAAAAGAATAATGCTGGAGGAATTCCCATTCCAGATCCATATCTTAGGATATAGTACAGAACGATAGTAATAAAAAAACATTTTGTCACTGATATGAAAACTTTTTTTTGCCAAAGTTTCCAAAAAGATGCTGGAGAAAAGAAAACATATTCAAATAATGCTACTCAGAAAATGGGAAATTCATATGCAGAAGAATGAAATTCAGACAGTATCTATCATCTTACATCTCAATGAGCTCTAATTTGATCAAAGACCTAAACCTGAAACACTGAAACAGATAGATGGAAGAATGGGCAGTACCCCACATGATATCAGTGTAGGAAACTACTATGGGAATGGGATTAACTTTGCTGGGAAATTATACCCAACAATTGACAAGTAGAGTTTTATAATACTAAAAAGCTTCTTCATGGCTATAGAAGCAATCAGCCATGCGAAAAGGAAGCCCACAGAATTGTAGAGAATCTTTGCCGGCCATACATTTCTCAGAAGTTTAGTGTCTGTGATTTAAAAAACAAGAAAAAAACTCAAGAAAGCATGAGTCAAATAAACAGATGACCAATTTTAAAAATGGTTCTGAGACTGGCTGATGTACATGGAAGACCTGCACTTTTATGAAGGCACAAAAGAGGGAGTGGATAGGGGAATGTAGAGAGAAGTACTTTGAGAAGATGAGGGAGGGGAAACTATGATAGGGTTGGGAAAATTAATTAATTAATGGGTCTGGGACCTTTCCTGAGCATTCTCAAAAGAATAAAATACTGGCTAAGATAGCTTCCATCATCAACAGATATTAAGGAAATGCAAATACACTTTTTAACAATTTATCCTACCCCAATAGAAGAGCAAAAGTCAACAAAATAATGAACAGCAAATGTTAACGGTAGTCCATGGAGTTCCCAGCAAGGGGATACCTATTGTGGCACTACTAAGTGGCTCCTTCAGACAGGCTGTTAAAGTAGAGAATTTCAGGAAGGGTGGTGAACCTCACCTAGATGTGTCCAAGTCCAAAATACAGATTCATCACTACCAAGAAAAAGCAATTCTTCACACAGTGATTTCCATTCAATGACAAGCGTAGTTTTCATTATGGTCACCTTTAAATTAACATGCACCATGGCTAGAGTGTCATACACAGTAGACTGACTTAACTCATCCCTAGGCTTTTGGAAGGAGAGCATTTCTCCTGACAGCTTTGCTCAGTGTTATTTCTTTTCAGGGGCTGGGGATGAAAACCTAGATGTATTTCTAAAGTATTACATTTCATGATCACATTATGGTCTTGGAAATAGAGAAGCTGTGGATGGACCCAAAGATGTATGTATAGAAGGTATCATGACAATATATTGATTCAGTGATTGGTAGTGGATAAAAGAATATTACAGGAGCTCAAATTTCACATTCAAACAGGAAACTGGATTCCTTCATTGATGTAAAGTAGATCGTTTAGAAATCAATTCAAGAGAACAATTATTTACATCAGAAAGAAACACAATTTAGATTGGACCATCAATATATTCATTCAAACATACATTTGTGGTAGAAGGAATATTTTGTGACCCCTGGAATCGCTGGAAAACAAATCTATTGATAGTGCCTGGTTCTATAGAGCATTATGTCTGCTATTGTGACTTCCTCAGTTCTGCCATGGGCCTTTTCTGACCTTTTTCCTTTCATCTATTATGGCACCATCAGTTTTACATGTTTGTCTCATCGCTTTCTCATGAGTAGTTTCTTGGTTCATACTTGTCACCATTTCCACCAGGAGGATTTTGTGCCTTGGTGCAGGTTCTCACTGGTATTGGATGAAATCATACTGCCTGTGGCTGAAGAAGATCGTAAAAAATATTTTTCATCCATCTTGTTTTTTATTGTTAATGCAGGGCCTCAGATTCAAGCCTGCAGGGAGAAAGTGCAAGAGAATTCCACAGGGGAGTGAAGAATGATGTCAGAAAGTACTTGGGTTGATTCAGGTGATAAACTTCAGTCACTAGTGAAGTTATAAACTAGCATGCACTCACATATGAGCTGTGCATATCTACACTGGACACTTGGAGTTCATGTTATCATGCTCATGGATGGCCAAATACTATACTAATATGCTATTCTATTGGATTTTTATCTCTTGCTTTCTGCAGATTCCTACTTTTGTGTGCTCCTACACCAGCGCTGAGTGCTTAGTCAGAATGAATTACTGTTTAAATGGGAAAGGAAATGTGGTGATTTCTGGCTTTTTTCCTGCTTATGCTATCTATCCACTCAACAGAACAATTGATTGGAGGATGACTAAATTCAACAGAGATTTTATGGTTGAGTATGTCTTTTTTTCCATTTATTCATTATGTAAATTTGGTGTTCATATGCCCTGGGGAACTACAAATTCAAACATCATTCTCCTCTCTTTATCCCATTAAGTCCTTTTCTCCCTTGCATTCCTAGATCTCTCCTGTGGTGCTGTCTTCTTAGTGACTCATCTTGTGATTTCAAAGGGGGGGTAGGAATTTGGGTTGTATTCATTTTCTTTACCACAGTCAGCACTGAGAATTTCCCCCATATTCCCTGCAATGCCTGTAAGTCCTCAGGATTTGGATGTTTTCAATAATAGCTCTGCTGGAGATGGATTTAATAATAGAAGGTTGATAGAGATTTCACAGTCTAGCTGTGCTCCTGAGGGAAGATCTAATGCCGCCAAAGTTAGTGACCAGTGATTCCCTTTTGTGTGAGTGACACACAACATGTGTTTTTGCTGCTGAAGATTTGTGAGCAGGAATTTCAGAACTAGACCATGTGACCAACTCTCTACTTTAGAAATGCCTTAATCTGTTTCAGATTCTTTTATCTGAATTCTATTATTTGTATAATCATATAACTCACATATTTACCTATTCATGAAAACAAAATGCATATTTGTTAATTGTCGTGAATGTCTTTCTGGGTGCCCATTAATTGTGATGGGGCCTCTGATGGGGCATCAAAGATGCATGATTAAAATAGTGTATGGAAGAGTCTACTGGCTCAAGCAATTACTGATCACTTCAAATAAGCTTACAAAGCTCTTTGGTCTACCAGACATTTGACCTTGCATGCTAGAAGCAGAGTCTTGGGCTTTACATGAGATGGTGTCCCTATTTCTCCCCGTCCCTCCTCTTCTCTGCTCTCCCATCTCAGCAGCCCAGGCACCACTGTGTATCAGCCTAAGTCCCTCTCCAGGTTATATAGCAGCAACCCCCTGCCTGGAAATTTTCTGTAATAATGTGAGCTCTCTGTGAAGGGCTTGTCTAATATGGAAAAGAAGAGAGTGCTGTGTAAGTATCATTTAATGTCTTACGAAGTCCGAAATGAATCTAAAATAAATTTACAATTATAAAACTATGAAAGGTATGTTGGATTCAGACAACTAATTTGCATATTATACTTTTCATAGAGAGCAGGGCACATGCAGTCATATACTCTTCAAGGGTCACAAAGGCTTTCATTGTTTTCATGAATTTTTTGACTTAGGTGTGAGAAACTATGTATGTGATTTGTAAAAAGGGGTTGTTCTGTCTTTCTCCAGTTAAATTCAGTCATGTTCTAATTTATCTTAATTGCCACAAATACAAAAGATCAGCAATTGTTGGCCTAGCATTATTTTCTATTACAATAGTTTGTATGTGATATAGTGTTCTAATTTGATTATAGTTTCTTGTTGTCAAAAGATTTTGAATAAACATTTTACTCATACAGAATAATGTCTGTAGATACAAAATATGTCTACCATCTGATTGGGCATATTAATCTACATAAGCACATGTGTGCACAATATGGAAACTTTTTATTCATGGTAGTTAATTTTGCTTCAAAGTAATATTGACAGTCTCTCTCACTGTGCATGGGATTGCTTTTCCTTCGCACTAACTTAGAAATATGTCTGATTTAGGATGTGCATGTTGGAATGGATCAGTTGTGTGTGCATCTGTATTTTAAAAACTTGAAACTATTTATTAGATGAATATGAAATGAAAATTTTAAGATTTTTTGTTCTAGTTTACTATGAATATTCACCATTTTACAGTTTTTTTCAATTTGAAAAGCATAAATATCTGGTTACAGGTTACTAGACAATATTTTAGGATGTAAGTTTTATTTAACATTATTTCAACCTGAAGGTGTAAAATAACCTAATTTTTTAATTGTACAAAGTCTATTTATCCTTTGTTCATATTCACTTTTGGCTGAATCACCAATCTAATATATTGGGGAGGAAAGCATGTTAATTATACTGCAGCATTTTACTTCCGTAATAATTCAGCCTCTCCATTATTGGGTGTTCTCTGATGACTATCAAGTTGTACACTGAGTTACCTTCATCAATTTTTCAGAATAATAAATATTTATTAAATCTCCTTTTCTATACAATGGAAATTATGTGAGACTGGAAACACTTAGCAGCCCACAAAAAAAAAAAAATACTGCTCTGTACCTATTTTCCTACCAACCCATCCATGAATTCTGGCACAATTGTCACATTTCTTAAAATATTGTCATTTATCAAGTTTCAAAAAGATGGTTTTTAGAAATGGCACATCCTTTCTGTTTAATCCTCAAATATCTGTGCTATTTACTTTAAGTTTGGAATTGCCATTATTCTCAGTAATATTTATACAAGCTCCTAAAATGTTAAGCCACCGTTAAATATATTTATCATCATGACATCAATAACTATTTATGGTGAGGAGGATGATATTTCATCATACGTAAAAATGTACAATGATTAAGTGACCAAGTTTAATGTGTTCTCCTTTCAACTTTAATCATATTAATTATACATGTTATGGAAAACTATGTGCTATCCAAACCAGGTATGTTGCTGGTTATTCTGTTGATGCACACCTATAATCTGAGCATTTGTTTGTCACAGACAGGTTTTTAAGGCAGGCATAGAAAAGTTAAGAAAACACAAATAAATATTTACATATTTAACAATAGTATTATTTTAGAAACTTTTTATATGCTTTTAAATAACAGAAATAAGTAGACCTAATAAAACAACACGGTTTGTGAATACATTTTAGCTAAAATGTACATTTTAGTTAAATTTTTATATTTAATGCGGATTCAGGAGGATATAAACTCCTATTGAGTTGCCCATAGTGTGTTTGTATCTTGCTTCCTGGGGGGACAAAATGCCAAGCTCCAAGCCTGTGTGTTCCCAATGAAGCAGGCAACCACTGTCCCATTTAGATTCGTATTTTTGTGTACAATGCATATAAAACTTAAGGAGTGCAAATTTAGGATATCCAAGCACTATAGATTTTTTTAAAGTCTTTAATTTTCTTTAGGTTGGAACTGTCTTCTCAAAATATAAATATAAAGATAGAATTGACTTATGATGTCCTTTGACTTCAGAATTTCTCTATTGTTTTGCATATTACTTGTCTATTGCTGAAATCGGGGTACTGAAGTCACTCACCATCTTTGTTCTGGGGATGATCTATGCTTTTGAACCTAATACTATTTCATTAAGGAATCTGGGTAGTCTGTGTTTAATGTGTATATGATTACAATTGTTATAACCTGTTAGAATTTTTTTTCCTTTAATGAGTAGAAAGTTTGATTCACTTTTTTTATGGATGGGTTTTGTTTGATGTCTAATTTTTCAGACCTTAAGGTAGTTATGCCTGCTTACTTTTTAGATAGATCTGCTTGGAATCCCTTTTTCATACTTTAACTCTAATTTGCTATCTATCATTTGTCATGTAAGATGTTTCTTGAAATCAGAAAAATCCTGTGAATTGTTTTCTGATTCAATCTATTTGTCTTTTCCCTTCATTGATAGTTAAATGGTATGTATTACTTCCTGTCAGTTTTGTTGTTACTGTTACATGTTCTATTAGGTGTTTGTCATTCAGTGTCCTGTAACTGTTTATCCTTCCCGCCATCTTGCACACATTTAGTCCTTTCTTCAGACCCAATTCTTCCTTTCTGTGTCTTATGTAGAACTCATTCAGTGGTCATAATTTCCTCCATCCTCTTTATCATGAATAGTTTACCATTCTCTTTTATTATAAGTGACAATTTTGATGTGTATCAAACTCTGGGGAGTATCAGTGATGTTTCATATCTTGTAGAATATCCCTTTTGACTTTCTAGTATCTACTGAAAGAATTGGCTGCTATTATGATGGGCATCCCTTTGATTGTGATTTGATCTTTCTCATTTGCAGCTTTTTCTGTCATTACTTGGTTCTACATGTGAACTGTCACTATTGTTTTATAACATTGGGAAGTATTTCTGGTCCTATACATTTGAAGCTCTGGAAAATCAAATAAACGACATATGCCTGTAGAACATTGTAACCAAAAGCTAAAGAATAAGCATCCTCCTCTGCAGTTCAAGGGACTTTCTGAAAAAGAGACCACCTACTAGGAAAAAAGCAAGTCTCTGAAATACAGAAAAATTGAGATCCCATCCTGCTTTCCCATAGGCTTCTGTGGATTCAATCAGAAAAAACAAAAGAAAAGGTTGAAAGAAAATAAATTTATGGAAGCTAAGTTACACAAAACTGAACCAAACTTGATTGAAGGAAGAAAGCAAGAAGGAAATTATAAAATTCTTTGTTTTGAATGAATATTAAATTACAGCATAGCAAAGTCTATGGGAAATGTAAAAAGTCATAGGAGGAAAGTTTATGACACTGAGAACCCATCAAACACAAACTCAAACACATCAAAATGTTTGAGAAATCACAAATTAACAACTTGAGAAGACACTTGAAAATATAGGAATTTTCTCAACTCAAAAATGTAAGTGGGAAGAGATTGTCAAACCAAGGCAGAAATTAATGTACAGAAATGGAAAAATTAATTCAAAGAATGGATGAAACTGAAGATAAGTAGATTGATACAATTTTACCAAAGATAACAAAAGAAAAGGGTAAATAATCAGAAGTAATAAAATTAGAGGTATGAGGAAAGCCACTACAACAGACACTAAGGAAAATTAGAAAATCATAAAGAGATGTTTGAAAACATATATATCCCTCTAAAATGGATACATTTAAAGAAATTGATGAATTTCCAGATATACATATTACCTCCCAACATGAAAGATGAAGTTATTAAGCTAAATAGACTCATAACATAAAGTGAGATGAAAACAATAATTAAAAACTTCCCCCCAAAAAGCTGACATCAAGATGGAGTCACTGCAAAATTGTAGCAGTCTTTCAAAGGAAACTAACACTAATATATATCAAACTAGCATATGTTTAGGAAAAGAAAGAATATTTACTTTATGAAGCCAGTAATACAATGAATTGAAAAAATATGAAGACTCTACCAAAGAGTGGAAAAAACAAAAGTTAATGTCTGATGAACACTGACACAAATTAAATGGTTTAAACTGAATTAAAGAACACATCAAAATGGTTATATGTCATAATCATATTGGCTCATGCAAGAGATGTCAGACTGGTTTAACAACTCTAAATCAATTAATACAATCCACCATATAAACAGACTAAAAAACAGGGGAAATTAATCTCTTGATTAAATAGATCAAAGGCCTTTAATATCCAATATTGGATCCAATATTAATATCCAATATCATCTCATGATAAAAGTCAAGAAGATATCAGGGATTCCAAGAATGTGGTACAGCATTATAAAGGAAATAGATAATAAACCCACAGCAAACATCATTAAAAATGAAGAAAAAAATCAGTGTTTCAATACATTTCTGAAAAGGACAAAGATGTCCACTCTAACCACTTCTGTTCAATATAGCACTTGTATTACTTTTAAGAGAAATTAAGGTAAGTGAAACAAATAAAGAGGTTAGGGACAAAAAAGAACTCAAAGAACCTTCATTTGCAGATGCTATATTGAAATACACACAAAAAAATATTTCCTAAAGACTCTATCAGAATTCTCACACATCTGATACGGACATTCACCAGCAAAGCACAATAAAAAAGCAGCATTTGTAATCTGATGTGCAAATGATAAACATATTGAGAAAGAAATCAAGAAACCAATCACACTGAACATAACTCCTGAAATAAAACAACTATGAATATGTCAAAACAAGGCAATGAAGGACAGATGCAATAAAATCGTTAAGACCATGGGAGGTTTAAATAAGATTCTGTTCTGCTTTGTTCACCAGAGAAGATTTCTCAGACACGAGTTGAATCCAAATGCTTTGTTATCTCACCATCAACTACACTGAGTGTTCAAGAGCCCAGTGTAGCCCCAAGCATTTCTTACAGTGAAGCTTTAAGCACAAAAACCATGTTTTGAGTTGACATCCTTCAGTTATCAAGAACAGTTAGGCAGAAGCAAAACAGCAGAAGCTAAAAAGCAAGGTTGGTACATTTTGAGACATTCTCATTTCTGTGTGGATTTTACAGACTAGGCCTTTGTTTTTGTTTTGGGAGGTGGTGCAGTTTATGTGCTGAGCTTTGTTGCCTAAATGGCACTTCCATCATGGAGTCATGTGTCCTAAGGCCTGGGGGCCTATTAAGGTCTGAGACTCTGTTCCACAGACATTTTTAGTAAATAAGCCAGTCAAACCATGGAGTCATCTTGTTTTAGATAAAGATGTAGGGCCCTGATGTTAATACAATGAAAATTAAATGTCTGGACAAGGCTCATAGTAGAGCAGTTAGCCAGAGATCCCAAGAAAACAGAGGCTGATCCCAATTGTTTCTCAACTATGGTAAGATTTCCTCTAATTACTCCCAATCGATTAGCATACAGATAGCAATTCTTTTCCAAAGCCATGAAGTTATTCTTTTTAACTCCTGAGAAACCTAAGCCTTTCCAATGTTGCGGGGTCATTTCTGCAGAGGAATATAACTGTTGTTTTAATTTAGAAACTGAAACTTTTACTATCTCTAGGTAATGATCAACATATCTACTTAGTTTGTAAACATCAGAAGAGGCATATTAGTCAAACTATTGGTGCATGTCCACCAAGTAGTCTCAGAAGACCAGTATTTTCTTATTATTCATATGAGTTAACCCACAAGGCAGAATAGCTGGCATCAGGGAGCCAAGGTCAAGATGAATAAGGGTTTCTGGTCTGTAGTCACATTAGCTAATATCTTCCCTATTTTGTGTTCTTTAACTCCCAGGTCTAGGCCTAAGGGCCATGTGGGATAGACCATAACCCTGTATTCATACCAAACAATGAGTCCATAGTCTGGAGACAGTACATTAGACAATAGTGTCTGTGGCTTTCACTTTCTTGACCTGTATGTCGTAGATCAATGGTCTAATGTCAGCTTTCTTCACAGCCTTAATCACTTCACAGAGTGGAGTGATTCACCATGTAGAATTCTTTCTGAGTTGGTTTCATTGCCCCTTTGGCTACATGCCTAATCCAGTAGTATCATCAGCCTGGATCATGAGGAAACTAGTGGTAGAAACTGAGGTGGACTGGGTGTCTCAGATATTTTAATGAATAGTCCATAAGTAGAACTAGAGTGCCTGTAGTGACTTGAGGAAGAAATTGGTAGAGTTCTGTCAATTGCTGTTTTATGAGCTTGAGAAGTAGTGGATGAGGTCCTCCAAATATAATTTCATTGGTGGGGGAGTGGTTGAATCCTCCCTATAGGTGGTGTAACAGGCT
This sequence comes from Cricetulus griseus, assembly GCF_003668045.3. Taxonomy (NCBI): domain Eukaryota; kingdom Metazoa; phylum Chordata; class Mammalia; order Rodentia; family Cricetidae; genus Cricetulus; species Cricetulus griseus. The sequence continues at coordinate 20,581,489 of NC_048602.1, read as the reverse complement.
GAATCAAAGCAAAGGAAGCAGGCCTATCCATCATTGGGTAGACTCTAATTGAAATTTTGTTAAAGCTTTTTGTTTGTTTGTTTGTTTTTAATGTTCCGTTTATTCTTTGTATCTGGCCAGAACTCTGCAATCTATATGTACAATGAAATATTAATCTATGTCTAGCTCTTTCACTATTTATTGACAGGTTTGGGCTATGAAAGCCATTGTTGGACCCCATTGCTTGGGGAGATCAAAGCCGGGGAACAGTTTCTGAAGGAGTGATTTAGGTAATCATTGACCAGTTTTAGTGCTGGTGGTGAACTCTTATACCCACCCAGAGCAGGCATCTTTAAAGACTACCAAGACAATTTGTCATTCCCCCAGCATGTCAGACAGTCATAAAGTCTATTTTCCCCATATTTTTAGGTTGTTCTTCTCTTATTTGGGGCCTTACTGGGTAATTTCTCTCTGATTCAGATTCACTTGAGCCCAAAACTGGCATCTGCCTGAGGCAACCCATGCTGAGTTGTTGAGTCTAGCTATAACATGCCTTCTTTTGAGCAACACCTGAAAGTTTGTTGCCCCAAATAAGTAGCACAGTGAAAATTAGTTACCAACTGTCCTGGCAGTATTTTTCTGGGAGAGTGATCTTTCCCTCCAGTGTCCTCCATCAACCTCTGGGCTTGAGCTAAACATTTCTTCTTTACCATGGAGTCTCATAGAGCACCATGTGGTGGCATGTCATTAGAATATCAATAGGCCCCACTACTCTTAGGACTGGTTTTTTGAAAGCCAGATAAGCAGCCCAGCAGCGGGGGACAACAATTTTTAGAGGAAACCAAATAGCCTCTAGGAGAGTTAAGATATCTTAATGTCCTTTTTCCCAGCAGTGAGAAGTCCTCTTTCTTTCTGTGGACATGGCCAGTCGTAAAATCATACTGACGTTGATGGACACCTCTTTTCCCTATGTGACATCCTGGGTCAGATCAATCCATTCTGTTCTCTAGTCAGATGTACATAGCTTAGGCCCAAATCATTTTCTTTCCGTTAAAGTAACTACTGAAGCTCCCATGTACATCATTTTATCTTTCATTCTTGACAGTCATGGATGAGCACCTGTGTCAAGTGGTGACAGCATAGCCAAATTGATGGTGGTGTTTCTCAAACCAGACTCAATCTCCCACTGGATCTGTCTATTTAAATGCAAAAATAGATTGATTGACCTCTGCCCATGGGAAGCTGAAGAGTGCATCAGGTCCAAGATAGTTTACACCTGTTTCTCTGGAAGAATCAGACTTAGGAGAATCAGTGGTACCAGATTTCTTCATTGGCAGGAGAGTCATATTCCAGGGTGACTTGTGGGGCACATGGAGGCACAACTCTTCCAGCCAGGCAATATGGACTGCAAATTCCCTTATTTCTAGTGTCATTGGGTATTGCTTAATCACTAAAGTTTAGTTTTCACAAAAATTGAAGAATTTTAATTTTACTGAAGAAAACCAAAAGACCTAATATAGACAAAAATAATCATGAGCAGAAACAAATCTGGAGAACTTGTCACAGTCCCACATTTTTAAGAGAATGGGTGTGGCAAAAATATTGATTCACTGACTAATGAAATAAAATTGAGAATATAAGCATATAAACCCACACACATAAGTCACCTTATTTGTTAAAGAGACCAATAATACATTGGTCAAAATATGGAAATTTAACCAAAAGTGCTAGAGATACTGAATAGGGAAACTTTATTTCAATCTTTCCCCAATACATACTAAAACTTTATTTAGCCATAAATCATAAGATCAAACTTTTACAAGGTATTACTATTGCTCTTGTTTACCCTCTAGAACTTGATAAGACACCACACCTCAGTCAATGAATAGAGAAAAATCAAACTGGAGAGGAGCAAGAAGCTTCAAACTTGCCGGTTAGATTTTAGAATGCTAAATGTTGCTATGCACACTAATAGAAATGAGACCTAATCACCAAACATAGGTAGCTATAAATCTCTTCAACTATAGTAAGTGATATTGTAAGATGTCCCATTTGATGTAGTAGTAGCATATACATTGAGCTTGTTGGGCATACACCTGGACATTCTGGAAGGAATGATTCTAGGGTTAAGGGATTTTCTCCATCAGATTTGCCTATATGCAAGACACACCTCATTTTCTTGAGTAATGCTTGATTTGTAAGATGTTAATATGTGTGATGCCAATTCTGGAAAACAAAATCTGGATCGTATTATAGATCAGGTTGAGGAATTTATGATAATCAAGCCAGGATGCATAAATCCATCATAGTCCTTGCTTTTGTATAAAACACCAATCAGCCAATTTTATTTCCTGCCATGTTTTCCCTTACCGTTTTCCTTCCCAAGTTGCACTTATTCAGGGTTTTATCATTGCAACAGAAAAAAGAAACAACATAGAAGCAATAAACCATTGTGTTATTGGATTTAAGTCCTGCTTGATATGATAAAGCACATACCTCCAATCAGAATTGATCCAAGAACAGTGAGTAACACAGAATGTAGTCCCCAAGGGAGAAACTGCTACTATTTTCCTGATAAGTGGACACAGTGTAAAACTGGACCCTAATAATTTATCATTATACTCCATTGATGAATGGACCTATCAACCCCTGTCTGAGAAGCTAGTATCTGTAATACATGGTGATTTACACAAAGACCCACAGCATATACAAATGTAGACAGCAATAGATAACAGAATGGTCATCCCTGAAGGGAATATAATTGCCATATTCACAGTGAACTAGGGATCGATGTATAAAAAAAATGAGAATATATTCCAAAGTAAGAGGTGATGATGACTATATGGAAACATCTCAACGTAACAAGGCAACTGCACAAAGGAACTCACAGCAATTGTGGCAGGAGTTGTTCCTTTGGCCACGTACATACGAATCTACAAGAAGGGTAGACATCAAGGGAATGGGCACTGTTCAAAAAGGAATGCCCCATAAATGTTACCATGGCAAAACAGGAGGAGTCTACAATGGCACCCAGCATGCCGTGGGCATCATTGTAAACAAACAAGTTAAGGGCAAGATTCTTGCCAAGAGGATTAATGTGTGGATCGAACACATCAAGCACTCTAAGAGCAGAGACAGCTTCCTGAAGCGGGTGAAGGAAAACGACCAGAAGACAAAGGAAGCCAAGGAGAAGGGCACCTGGGTTCAGCTGAAGCGCCAGCCTGCGCCACCCAGAGAGGCACACTTGGTGAGGACTAACGGGAAGGAGCCTGAACTGCTGGAGCCCATCCCATTATGAATTCATGACCTAATGTACTAAAAGAAATAAATGACCTGGAGTGTAAAGGGTTTTTCTTTAAAAAAAGAGAAAGAAAGGAAGGAAGAAAGGAAGGAAGGACGGAAGGAAGGACGAAGGAAGAAAGGAAGGAAGGAAGGAAGGAAGGAAGGAAGGAAGGAAGGAAGTTTGGTGTATAGAAAATGGACTGTGTCTCCTAATAGGTAGTTTAGAGGATTGTGTGATTGTGTGATCAAAAGAATTTGTCAAAATTCATTTTAAAGACCCTGGTACCCTGAAAATCATAGATAATAAGGTACAAAATACACTTGAGTCATTGTCACAGCAAATGACTTTTCTGAACTGCCCCAGGATGACACAGACATTAAGGCAAACTTTTGGGGATCTGGTGTGGTAGTGCTCACATTTAATCTTAGTAATTAGGAGGTAGAGGTAGTGTTTTTTGTCTGATTGAAAACAGATATTACTAAATAGCAAGTTTGTGGGCATCTAGGACTAGAGAGGGAGCCACTGTTACCTTCTCAAAATAAATTAACTAATTAATTAATAAGTAAAATAAGAGGCATAATATATGAAACAGGAGAATAAAGAAATAAAGGCAGGCAGTAAGAAAGGAAGGAAAGGAGAGCAGGAGGGACAGAGAAAGAAAAAGAAAACAAAAATTAAGAAACTGAATTTCAGTACATTTTTCTGTACAGCAAATCAGACATCACTCATGAGAAGGCAGCATGCAGAAAGGGATAAATATTATCTGATGTACATCTAACAGGGGGTTAGTGATTAGAATATATAAATAACTACAAATTTTAGGATGTAGAAATAATTAAATTATGTCTTAGATAAACAGATTTCCCTCAAAACATAAAGAACAAATATTTGAGAAATAATGATTTAAATATTCAACATCCTCTCTTCAATCAGGATAGCACAAATAAAGTTAAAGAGGAAGTTAAAACTTCCTCTTACCCCATCAAAATTCCAAGGTGCAAAATACTAAAGACAATACAAGACCATGGATTTGGGAAAAGATAGGAAATGCATTCACTCTGGCAGGGGCAAAAACTGATGCAACAATGGAGTTTCTTCTTTGGTTACTGTTCTTTCACATACTATCTCCTCATTTAAACTCTTAGGGGATTCATGTTAACTGTTTTAGGTACTCTGACCAAATTCTTTGATAAAGAAAGAGTTTGCAAAAACACTTCCTTTCTGCAGGTGTGCTTTTGTAGCTGTACTTTATAACTCAACCCCAAAGAGCTCTACAGATTGCTGCAAAACTACTGTCAAGACTCATTTTGTGTCCCATGAACTTTGATTTCACAAAAGTGAGCAAAATATGTCTATGCATGTCCTAATTTCATGTTCAGGTTTTGGATATGCTTTGAGTTTGTTTTTGCCATAGAATGAGAAAATATGGATGAACTTCAACTTGCTGTCTCTTACTGTCTTGTTGACCCACCATCTCATGCAAGAAAGTGCTCTGTGCAATACATTTCTTGCATTTCTATGACGAATCACAAGGTTCTAAATGTATGTGGATGGCACTTCATATTTTAATTAGTCTTGTTGATCTATGGGTAATATCATTTGTATGTTCTGAGTATATTTGGTTGGAAAACCCCTTAGATCGTATAGTAGAATAGCTTTTCCTGATGTTCTCTTGCACTTACCGCTTAGATTACCATTTCTATGATTTTCTGTAAGGGAGTCTTTCATTTATAGAGAGAAAATGTATATTTTTTTTAGAATGTTGGGTGTATGTAGATGAGCATATTTGTGCTAGTGTAATACACAGGTGTGTGCCATCCCATGGTGGACAGCAGTCAGCCAATTTTGTAGTTCTTGTGGACCTAGCAACATTCTGGGGTCATGGAGTCTCATTGTCATGGAGTTTACAAAGATGGCTAAACAAAGAGATCAATAAGATTTACAGACCCTCCTTTACCCATAACCCCAAAGTCGTAACTTAAAATATTCATTACTGTACCCCAGATGAAGCATGAGTACAAGGGATAAAACTCATGTCCTGATGCTGGAATGGCAAGTGTTTAAGGAAAACTCTCTCCCAAGCTCAGAGTTCAAAGTTTTATACAAAATGGGTGACACCTGCTTACCATTTATATTCCTAACTGTCTCACATTTGTGTTTTTAGTTATCCGGTTCTAGTATTTCATCCAAATATGCCCGCCCTTCCATAATTATGCATTTCTTAACATCATAAATATCTCAGTACTTAGTTTTTCTAGGTGCAGAAATAATAATAGAGCCAGGCTTCCGGTGAATCATTCTGTACACAAAGATGCCAGGCCTGCTTTGTTTTCTCATAAGCTTAAGGTATTATTTGTCTCCTTTTCCACTATTTGATTAGATTTAAAATCCACTCAATGTGACAGAATCCAACACTGCTCAGGTGGCTCAGAACATGCGATTAGATAGGCCCTGGACCTAAGGAGAAGCCAGAAGCTATTGTTTTGCTAAATGAATGTATAAACAAAATGAGTCCTTAGGGCATTCTGCTATATAGTAGGTCAATATTTCACTCAGAGAAGTTCACTGCAGCAGTAGTACAATCAGTCCAAAATGGGATGTATCCATAAAATACATTCCATTTGGTATAAGGGGTTGCTACCAAAGAAGAAATGGAGATTGTAAGAGACACAGAGTATGGTGAACACTGAGGAAACAAAGTCTTCCTAACATAGCAGGTTAAACATGCACATATGAACTCAGATAGACTGTGGGAGAATGCACATAGCCTGTACCAGGATAAGACAGATAGGGTGCCCATGCTGAGACAGAAATTGAACACAAGCCACCATCTGTGACTCAGAAGCTCCATCCCTAACCCAGTGACAAAGACAAAAATTAGGTTTCACCAAGGGTATCTCAGTAGTAGATGGGGAAAAATAAGACCTCATTGGTATTTTTGGTGGTTAATACTTTTAACTTTGCATATCTTTTGTGATCATATAATACTTTCTAACATTGTGTTTTTATGGTTTTCTGTATATGAAAACATGTGTGTCTCTGCCTCTCTATGGATTCCTTTTTCTTTTTCTTTCTCTTCTGTTTATTTGTTCCTTTTCCTGGATTCTACTTGTTTATTTTGATTTTGATTTATTATTGTCATAAGATTCTTGCTTATTTTTTAAAGAAAGAGAAAGAAAACATTTAGATTTAAGTGGAAGAAATGTGGGGATGGCCTGGCAGGCATTGGTGGAGGGGAACCTGTAGTTAGAATATATATTATGAAATAAATCTATTTTCAATAATAAAAAGAGAAATAATATTCCCATTCTAATTTGAGCAAATGTTAGGAAGATACTTAAACATGGTTTTTTTTTTGGAAAATGAAGCATGAAAACTGTGAAGGTCATTGCACTAAAGTTGCACATTAGTGGTGTATTGTGTGGTGTGAGTCTTCTTCCTAATTATTATTCTACCTTCTATGCAGGTATAGGTTGAGGAATTACCAATGTATTTTGGCCATGATGTTTGCCATTGAGGAGATCAACAGCAATCCCCTTCTATTACCAAACACAACCCTGGGATTTGTGGTTCAGAATGTCCCAGAGGGTAAAAGATATACTCTGGCCAATCTTTTTGGAATATTTTCAGGCCCTGGTTTTGCCCTCCCCAACTACAGGTGTGCAAGAGAGGGCATGTTAGCTGCTGTACTTACAGGACCATCCTGGGCACTATCTGAATACATAGGGACACTGCTGGATCTTTATAAATTTCCACAGGTGAGAAAGAGTGAACAGATAAGACATGATGTCGGATGTGCTTGAGGATGCTTTTGGTGCCTTAGGGAAAACCGAGAAATTCAATTACTCTTATTGGGTAGTAAAGGACGCAGACGTTTGGTAATGCATCTGTATTTATGTAGCATAGCATAGGGAGAAGGGAAAGGGTGGAATATAGAAAGCACAGTATTGAACTTCTGATATATTCTGTACTTCTCTGGAAACCCATAGAAAGGCAACTTTGACCTTCTAAGCAATATTGTACTACATGATTCAAATCATTGCTGGAAAATTGAGTTGAATTTTATAACAGTCTTCTTGGGTCTGATTTTTTTTCTCTGCAGCTTACTTTTGGGCCTTTTGATACTATCCTGAGTGAACATAGACAGATCTCTTCCCTGTACCAGGTGGCCCACAAGGACACATCTCTGTTTCTTGGAATTGCATCTTTAATGCTCCATTTTCATTGGACCTGGGTTGGGCTTTTTATTATAGATGATGACAAAGGTGCCCAGACTCTGTCAGATTTGAAAGGTGACCTGGAGAAAAATGGAGTCTGCATAGCATTTGTGGAAATGATCCTGGTCACCAGGGGTTCGTTTCTCACCACATCCTGGAAAAATCAGGTGCAGATCCTGGAATCAACGGCCAATGTGATTATTATTTATGGTGACTCTGATTCCCTACTGAGCTTAATTGTAAATATTAAGCAGAAGTTATTTACATGGAAAGTCTGGGTCCTGAACTCGCACTGGGATGTTGCTAAATTTGATAACTATTTCCTGCTAGATGCATTGCATGGTTCCCTTATTTTTTCACACCATAAAGAGGAGATTATTAATTTCACAGATTTTATTAAGACAGCCAATCCTTTCAAATACCCAGAAGACATTTATCTTCATGTACTGTGGCATTCATTCTTCAATTGCTCGTTTTTGAGGAAAGATTGTAAAATTGTGGATAACTGTCTGCCTAATGCCTCCTTGGAGTTCTTGCCAGGGAATATATTTGACATGGCTATGAGTGAAGAAAGTTACAATGTGTACAATGCGGTGTATGTTGTTGCCCACAGTCTACATGAGATGATGCTCAATCACATACAATTTCAAACTGGTGGAAAAGGAAAAGAGATGGTTTTCTTTCCCTGGCAGGTAATACCATATCTATAATATTATACCAGCAGCAACATGACACTCTAAGGCTATATAAATTCACTCAAACTAGAAAATACATATTTTAGATTATTTTGGTAAAATTTGCAGGATGGACTTTGTTTCAAATCAATACATAGTTATATTACCAAGGAGCCTACAATATTTTCTGGGTAATATTTTCCATATAAAAAGTTGATTTAACCCAGAGATTTCACACAACAGAAAATTCAGAGACACAGAACTCTCTCAATGAACATGAAGACTTTGAAAAGGCTTATGTTTAGTTAATTATCATTCATTAAATCATTCAGTTTACATAGTAAAACCCTAAATTTTAAGACTCACTTGGGTATTACTTTATTTTCAAAATGGGTGAGTTTTCTCTATACACATTCATGATTTGGGAGTGCATGGTTCTACAATTTTCAATGAATATTTTTGGAATATTTTAGAAGCATAATGACACTTTCATTATCCTTGGGTATCATTTGATTGATGTGACTGATACCCATATTAAAGGTGCTTATCACATCACGGACTAACATTAATAAGAGATGTTCCCTGATTCTGCCATTGTTGCAGTTTTCTGGAGTTTATATAACATAGGAGCATGCATCTTTTTTTAGCTTCACCCTTTTCTAAAGAACAAACAACCCTTCAATCATACTGGAGACCAGGTGGTTGTGAATTGGAAAAGGAAATCACATGAAGAATATGACATTCTCAATTTTTGGAATTTTCCAAAAGGTCTTGGGTTAAATGTGAAGGTAGGATCATTTTCTCCAAATGCTCCAGAGGGCCAGAAGTTGTCCTTATCTGATCATATGATCCAGTGGGCCATGGGATTAACAGAGGTGGGTTTCATCTTATTTCAGTATTTTGACCTGCATGTAAATTTAAAACTTATATTTCTGTTTATCATAAACTTTCACTGCTCAAACAGGGCCTGTTTATAGACCCAAATGAACACCAATATATACAACTGTCTTCATATCCAATTTTGTTAGATGAACTCTTTATTTTCCACTCTGCTCCTTTAATGTCATAATCATAATATCTGTTTCATAATTATCTCTATCATTGTCATGAGTCACAACAAATTTATTTTGACACCAGCCTGGAAGGGTTAAGTCAATAGTCAGTTGGCCTTTTGCTTTTAGACCCCTGTCAATGCAGAAGAGTAGGTTTGGAATGTTTTAGTTGTTTATTGGCTGTTGCAAAAAATGCTACCTAACAAAGAGTATGAGAGGATTTTTTTCTTGACTCACAGTTTGAGGGTATATTCAGTCACTACAGAGAGCCATCATTTTAGGCAGTAGAGTTATCTGCTCACATTGCATCAACAGTCAGGGTGCAGATACAGCTAAATGCTACTATTAACACTATTTCTCCATTTCATTCATTGTGACCAGGGCCAATGAAGCAGTGCCACCCACTTTAGAGAGGATTTTTAACCTCAAGTAACCTAATCTACAAAAACTTTCACAATCATTCTCATAGGTTCGTTTCCACATTGGTTCTAAGACCTGTGAAGTTGACAGGATGAACCATCACTATGCTTTGTATCCAGGAATCAAGATACAGTGCATTTTTAGTCTCACCAAGACATGCTATGAAGCACTTAAAGTTTTACCTCTTTACCTTGCCTCATTATCTTTCAAGAGTTTTCCCTCAAAGTCATGTTATTTGAGACATGTGTTGTCCACATGGGCCTTTGATTGACTCACCCTATTATTAGAGACAATTCAACTATCTGCATATACAAACAATTTTTAAAACTGGTAAATATTTAAAAACACTCTACCTATTACAGATTTCATATACACCTGAATATTTTCTACCATTCATTGTTTTTCTCAGATTCCGCAGTCTGTATGCAGTGTGAGTTGTGAACCTGGATTCAGGAAAACCCACCAACAGGGCAACATTGCCTGTTGCTTTGACTGTACCCCTTGCCCGGAGAATGATATTTCCAATGAGACAGGTAAATATCAGTAATGCAAAAAAAATCCACACTTGCCACTTCTGCAAAATCAAAGGAAATGAAAAAAATCACTAAATGTACTATATTCAGTTTACATCAGTGAAGACAATCCTCTTCATTCTACCTGATAGAAAACTGTAGGTTACAGTTCCCTTTCCTACTGAAATAACACACTCTTGACGTTGAAATTCATACCTGCTTTGTTTTCCTGAGTTATTGGGGATATGGCTCCCTATAGGTACCTGGTCTTCTTGTACCAGAGAGGTATGGTTCATTTCACCATGACGTTTGCCTTAGTGTCATTTCTGTTGTTATGAAAAGGCACTATGACCAAGCAATTTATAAAAGAAGGCTTTTAAATGGATGTATAGTTTCAGATGTTTAGAGTCTCCAAAGGCAAATCAAAGCCAGGTATAGTGGTTTCAATGATTCAAAGTCTTCCACATTTGTCCTAACTAATTGCTTGGTCATATTGTTCATTCCATAGCCTATTCCTTGATACCAACTTTCACTTAAGTTTCTCTTCTATTAAAAGAAACCATGACCAATGGAACATATAAAATGATGCACTAAGATTGGAGCATTCATTTCAGAGCATTCATACCATGGTTTTGGAGCAATACTTGGCAAGTATGAATAGATGAGACATCACATCTGATACATATTGGATCCCTGGCTATTGGGTTCCTCCATCAATGTAATAAGTTAAATATAGCCAAATTAATAAAGATAGGTTTAATAAACAGAACAAAGAAATTCATGGGTGACTGTCAGAAAGGCAGGAGAGAAAATTACATGGAAGGTATGGAGACCCAGTTTGGAGACCTAGGCTTAAGCAGGTCTGTATGCAGTTGAACAGTGTCAGGGAACAAGCTGATCATGCTGGGCTTTCTGAGGGGCAGGGTCTGGAATGGGAGAAATGAGTCAGGGTTCCGAGTCAGACATCGCTGTGGGGTGTGAGTTACTAGGTGAGTGTGAGACCAGAGTGGGATCACCAACAACATGTTCCTTCACAAGAAAAAGGAATAGAGAGCCCATTGGAAAGCTTTTAGTTCTTTTTAACCTCAAAGTCCCCAACCCACCACATCTCTACAAAGCCATACTTCCCAATCCTTCCTAAAATATTCCACCAAATGGGAAACAAGTATACAAATAAATGAGACTGTGGGTGCTGACCAAGAGAGAGTTGATCACATGCCAACTAAGTACCAACTTTTCATAGTGATCACTTAAGGACCCTTTTGTGATTCTCACCTTTTGCATCTCCAAAACCTTTGAGACCAACATGGTTCTGAAAATAGAGTAGGTCAGAGAGGTTGTGTTTTATTCCTTGAATAAATACATAGATGATACATAGAAAAATGATACATAGATTAAAAATAAAACCTAAATCCATTGCATATGAGTGTAATTGAGTCATTAAGTGGAATAAGAATAGAAATCCTATACATACATACCATGCTAAGTTTTTATGAGTAATATTTTTTATTTATTCCTGGAATATCTTAATTAAATATTTACCATCTAGAAAAAAGCCTCATGGATTAACACGCCTTACCTTTATAATAGTGACTTTCTAAATTTTATTTTGTGTTTATATACTTAGAAGCTTTATACAAAGATCTAATTCTTTTAGGATATATATTAAGGCTGGGAAAATGAAACACCTCTTCATTACCTAGGATACAAATGACGTACAGACACTCACATTATACTGGGTTCATGTGCTTCTTTCATTTGTACAAAGGAGAAGCGCTTCACCCACCACAGCCAAATCCCATATGTGGTCATGGTTAATAACTAGACTTTAAGAGAAAATGTAGGGCAAGAATGATAATAACACACAAATAATATACACTTAAATAAGTTACTCATTCAAATACTGTAGAATCATCTAACCTAAACTATTGCTAGAATTTCTTGGGTCCTGCCTGGTCCCGCAGCTGCCTTGTCGCAAAGAGGCACACAAAGTCCTATATTAATTATAAAACTGTAAGCAGATGACTAGGGCTTTTTATTGCCTAGCTTTGTCTTACTTATTCACCCATTTCTATTCATCTATGTATTTCCATATGGTCTTGCTTTACCGAAGAATCTGGACCTTCTACAACTTTGTTGACCACATGGAGACTGTGTACCTACCTTTCCCAGAATTCTCTTCATCTCCTCACCCCACCTAACTTCCTGCCTTTATTGACCACAGTGTTTTATTCATCAACCAATAACAGAAACATATATACAGAGGGCATCCCCCATCACTAAACCTTAAAGGAAAATATTTGATTCTATTTAAATTAATTTGAATACCTTGTATATTATATGCTTTCATTAAAAGGAGATATGAAGCATTTATTTTGAGCTAAGACATTAAAGTCAACATAAATCTTACAAAAACAGAAGAAAGGGGTAATAGTGGAGGAAAGAGACATGAAAATAATGATAGGGCTTGAGAGGTAGCTCCAAATTTAAGAGCACTGTCTGTTCTTCTAGGGTATCAAAGTTCAGATCTGAGCACCCATATGGTAGGTAAGGGGGTGGCGAACATCTGACAAGAATTGGGGAGGGAAAAATCATGATCAGAATATATTTTATAGGGATTATGAATGGAAATGTGACTGTATGAAGAAGATTAATTACACTTTGAGAATTAGAATGTATATATAGAGTTATGGAAATTATTAATATATTGAAAATATGACATGAAAATTCATAAGTATGCATGATAATCTAAGAGTTAATTTATAAGCTATCAGGAACAGAGTGTTCAAACACTGTTCATTGAGGACTTTAGAATATATGAGAAGTTCTGTATCTATTCATTACATAGTTATTATTTTACAGAATTATGAGAGAACACTGGCACTGATGAAGTGTTTCAAGGTACAAGGATTTAAGAATACTAATTCACTCAGACTCCATCAGAGAATCAGGAAATAAAGAACACCAGGGACTTTACCACTGTAGGTACATTTGGGATGCATATAAGAGAACAAAATTTAAGATAAGCATCTCAAAGGGTATTCTGTCAATTACACTGAAATCCTATGCACTCTTAAGAATGGAGATACATTGATGAAAAGGTAATTTAAATGTCAAATTAGGTCCACACAGTGTATTTAAATGCTCTGACTTACAAAACTGATACAGCAGTATTACTAAGGGCAAGGAGACCATATGAGAAACAACAGAGGAAGAATTGAGACCATTTTCCCATATTTATGAAGTAGAAGGAAAATTGAGTTTAACTATTTTCTCTAGAAAATCGTTTAATATTTGTATCTGAAACAAAGCAAATGGTCCAGATAACATTGCAATGTTCTAGAGCTAGAATCTAACTTAGGATAAAAAGAAAAATCTGTATAACCACTCAGGATCAACTGCATTTCTGCCAGATGTAGATCGGTGTGTGACATGTCCAGAAACTCACTATGCAAATACAAAGAAGAACTACTGCTTACAGAAAAGAGTGACATTCCTGGCCTATGATGACCCCTTGGGGAAGACACTCAGCTTCATCTCCCTGAGCTTCACCTCTCTCACAATTGTTGTGTTCTGGGTGTTTCTGAAACACAGAGACACTCCCATTGTCAAGGCCAATAACAGGGCTCTCAGTTACACCCTGCTCATCACTCTGACCCTGTGTTTCCTCTGTCCCTTACTCTTCATCGGTCATCCTGGCAAAGTCACCTGTATCCTGCAGCAGAACACATTTGGACTGCTGTTCACTGTGGCTCTTTCCACTGTGCTGGCCAAAACTCTCACTGTACTTATAGCCTTCAGGGTCACCACTCCAGGGAGAATGAGGAGGTGGCTGCTGACATCCAGGCTCCCTAATTTCATCATTCCCATCTGCACCCTGCTGCAAGTTGTTCTCTCTGGAGTTTGGCTGGCAACCTCTCCTCCATTTATTGACAAAGATGTTCACTCAGAGCATGGACATATCATTATCATTTGCAACAAAGGCTCAGCTGTTGCCTTCTACTGCATGTTGGGATATCTGGGAACACAGGCCCTAGGGAGCTACCTTATGGCATTCTTGTCCAGAAATCTGCCTGACACATTCAATGAAGCCAAGTTCCTGGCTTTCAGCATGCTGGTGTTCTGCAGTGTCTGGGTCAGCTTCCTCCCTGTCTATCACAGCACCAAGGGGAAGGTCATGGTGGCTATGGAAGTCCTCTCTATCTTGGCTTCCAGTACATCACTTTTAGTCATCATCTTTGCCCCAAAGTGCTATATCATACTCTTAAGGCCAGAAAGGAACTCACTACATCACATCAGGGACAAAACATAGGATAGGAGGAAAACCCGTAAAGCCTAGCTCCCTTGTTTCTTAAATTAAAGAACTTTGAAGCATGATTGTTCTTCCCCATCTGAACGCTCACACATGAAGTTATAAAACAGCATTTGTTCCTATAAACTCCTATTTCTTTCAGTCAAGTTATTAGGCTGCCTTAAATCTGTATCCATTATTTTTCATGTTGAAATATAATCCACATTTTGACTCTTCCTCTTGCATTCACTAATACTTTTGTGTTTTGATTTCATTTGCTGAGGAAATGAAGTCAAATTTGGGATTTCCTCCACATGGAAAATTCACAGATTTTATCAATTTGACAACTGGATTTCAAAAATATTCACTTACTCTATCAACGATGGGTACTGACAAACAGATTTGAATCATCTTAAACATTTAAAATGTTCTTAAACATTTTTTAGATTTGACATTCAATACAGTAAAACTCTATCAATATAGAGCTTTGTTTCTGAAGCTCTTAAGACAATTCATGAATTTATCATGCTTTTATGGTATATGATTTTACTCTGAAGAAATCCAAATTCTTTACTCTCTATGTAACTTTTCATGATTGTACAATACAAGTTTGTTACATGATAAGTTATTATCTCAGAGTCCCATTCTATAACCCTACTCCAAGTGTCATGCAGAACAAGCAATTTGCAGTCAGTGTATCAA
This sequence comes from Cricetulus griseus, assembly GCF_003668045.3. Taxonomy (NCBI): domain Eukaryota; kingdom Metazoa; phylum Chordata; class Mammalia; order Rodentia; family Cricetidae; genus Cricetulus; species Cricetulus griseus. The sequence goes on along the minus strand of NC_048602.1, from coordinate 20,566,359 downwards.
AGTACACTTCGAATTATGGTGATATGTATAAAACGTGAATATATAACAACTCCCACTGATTGTGTATTCATTTCTCTTTTTGACTCTATACATCTTAGCAGGCTTTCTCTAATTACTTCTTCACAGACTGTCACCTTTTATTAAATTGATGCATATTCCTTCAAATCACAGCATAGACAGGGCAATGCTTCCAATCTAGGAGGGAATTTTCACACACAAAGGGGAACTCTCCTCTGTACCTAGGACAACAGATGGAGTCAGAACAAGATTCTGTGCCCTGGTGCCTCTCTGTGTATTGGGTGTGTTTGAACTAGTGTTTCATGCACCATGTCTAAGAAGCTCAAAGCATTCTGAAATACTAGTTCAGGAAGGTTAAATAAGAAGCCATAAAGGCAAGAAATAGCACACACTCTTGCAAACACAGTTTCTCCATGAGTGAGGCAAATTGCCTTACCCATCTCCCAGATACAGTAAAACAAACATGATGTGTACTCACTCATAAATGGATGTTAGACATAGAAAAAAGGAAAACCAGTGTACACTCCACAAACCCAGAGAAAGTAGGAAACAAGTAGGGCCCCTAAGAGAGACATCATGGTCATGTCAAGAAGGGGAACAAGACAAAATCTCATTAGCAAATTTGGAGTGTGGGGGAGGAAGTTATGAATAAGAGAAGGGGAGAAGGGGAGAGGGAAGGAGAGCATGAGGCATCTGGAAGACAGAGTTTGGGGAAGAATAGACAAGGAGAGAAAGAAAAGAAATACCTTAATAGAGGAGAAATCTGGCACTAGGGAACTCTTCAGTGATCCACAAGGACGGCCAAAATTAATAATCTAAGCAATAGTGGAGAGGCTAGCTGAAATGCCCTTCCCATGTAATGAGATTGATGACTACTTTAAATGCCATCATAGAGCGTTCACCCAGTTGCTGATGGAAGCAAAAGCAGAAATTCACAGCTGATCACTGAGCTGAAATCCTGGAATGTAGTTGTAGAGAGGGAGGAGTGATGAGCAAAGGGGTCAAGAATATGCTTTGGAAACCCATGGAAACTGCTGAACTAAGTTGGGGGGAGCTCATAGACTCCAGGCTGACAGCTGGGGAGCCACCATAGGACTGATAGCATAGAAGGATATTAAGGAGAGGGAACTGAGATTGGTATGTAAAACAAGATTTTTTTATTTAAATATTTGTTAAAAGAACTGTACCTAAGCTATTAACACCTTCCTGGATTTTATCACATTCCCTGGTTCAGACATGGGACTGGCCTCCAAATTCGTTGTTTTAATGGATACCTTATTCTGATAGAGAAGGCAGAGAGTCAAAGTTGGAAATATATGGCATCTTCAACTCATAGTGCTGGCTTTAGTGGATGTTTGCATAGAGAAGAATGTAAGTAGATCCATGCTGATTACCCTCCAAAACTTCAAGACCAAATCAATCAAAGGACTGAACTTTAAACCAGGTAAACTAAACTAGGCAGAAGTGACAATAGGGAGAAGCCTTAATGTCGTTTGAATGAGAGAAGAATTTCTGAAAAGATCACCATTATTATACACAATAGGATCAAGAAGTAAGAAATAGGCCCTCATGAAACTTTGAAGTACCTCTAAGCAAAATACACTATCTTTGAGACAAAGAAGCAACCTAAGGTATTTTTCCAACTCCAGATCTGATAGAAGGCCAATACTGAAAACATAAGAAGACATCAAGAGTCTATGTATGAGCAAATAGTAATTTAATTTTAAAATGGTATGCAGATCTAGACCTACAATTCACTAATGAGGAAAATCAAATTGCCCAGAAATTGTTTTAAAAAATATTCTTTTGCCTTGTTTTACTATATATTGTTTTGCCATGTGTAAGATTGTCACCTAGAGTATGGTTTTTTAAGGCGTGATGGAGGCATAGTGGATCTGGGAAAGAAGGCAGGCAGTGGGGAGGGAATTATGAAAACACCACACATTGCTTAGTCTCGGTAATTGAGGTCTATCAGAGTAACACATTCACTCAGACATCAAAAGAAGAACATAATTTATTACAAATCATACTGAATATGAGAAGAGGGGATGACTTCTAGTAGGAATTAATGACAAATATTGAGGTCTTGAAAAATAAGTGGTTGTGTGGAAGATTATAGGAGACAAAATCCAGAAAAGTGGTATATATGATAATTCTAGGGATCATCATTAGAAGGAACAGTGAGAGACACTAGGTAATGCATATATCTTGCATTGCATCATAATAGGTGTGTCTGTACCAACCCTACAGGTGTCAGTTTCAGGTTAGAAATTGTTGGGTCACAAAGATGTTTTCTCCTTTAACTTTTGAAGAGAATTTCTCTCTGGTCTTAACAAAATTATGTAGCACTTGGGGACAAAGATGCATCCCAGCAATCCTGCACTGGAGGCCAAGATAGACAAGACCTCCACAGCCACCATGACCTTGCCCTTGGTGCTATGGTAGACAGGGAGGAAAGTGATCCAGACACTGCAGAACAACAGCATGCTGAATGTCAGAAACTTGGCTTCATTGAATGTGTCAGGAAGATTCCTTGCCAAGAAAGCCAAAAGGAATGTTCCAAAGGCAAGGATGCCATGGTATCCCAAGACACAGTAGAATGCTGTGACTGATCCCTTGTCACACACGATGATGATTTGGCCATGTTCAGTGTGTGCATCAGTGTCAATAGATGGAGGAGAAAATCCAAGCCAGATTAAAAAGAGGAAAATTTGGAAGAGGGTACAAATGACAACGATATAATTGGCTGCCCCTGAAATGAGGAAGTACCTCATTCTTTTTCCAGGGGCTGTGACTTTGAAAGCCATAAGCACAGTAACTGTTTTGGCCAAAACAGTGGAAACGGCCACCGTGAATACCAGTCCAAAAGTGATTTGCTGCAGGATGCATGTAGCTACATTGGGATGGCCTATAAAGAGCATGGGACACAGGAAACAAAAGATGAGTGAGATAAGCAGGTGTAGATGAGATTACGGTTATTGGCCTTCACAATGAGAGTATCACGGTGTTTCACAAAGACCCCAAGTATCACAGACGTAAAAGTGGAGAAGCACAAGGCCATTAAGGCTAGAGTCATCCCCAAGGGCTCATCATAGTTCAGAAATACCACAACTTTGTGAAAACACTGGCTGTGATCTGCATTGGCATACATGTCTTCTGGACACATCACACACTGATATACATCTGGGGAAGAAAGGAAGCAATGAGTAGTGCATTTTCATCATTTTTACTAAAAGGATATTTCAATGGTGTTGCAAAGGCATTGCAATGATTGTTTTTTTATGAGAATGCTGTTGAAATATTTGCTGCAAAGCAATGCTTGCCTTTTACAATGCTCATTATTTTTATGTGTAATGAAACCCAACAATCATTTTAGTCTCTCACTAAATGTTTCTTTTTTATTATTTTTTAGTTCTAGTTAGGGAACAAGCTTATTTCAAGTCCCTTCTCCCTCTCCCCCCCTCACCCCGATCCCTCCTCCCCCCCCGCAGCCCACCCCCCCACACCATCCACCCACCACTCCCCAGGCAGGGTAGGGCCCTCAACGGGGGCTCTGCAAAGTCCACCAAGTCTTCCTATGCTGGTCCTGGGCCCTTCCCCATGTGTCCAGGGCCAGAGTGTAACCCTTCATGTGGGATGGGCTCTCAAAGTCCCTTCTTGCACCAGGAAAAAATACTAATCCACCACCAGAGGCTCCCTGGAGTGCAAAGGCCTCCTTATTGACATCCATGTTCAGGGGTCTGGATCAGTCTTGTACGGGCCTCCTGGACAGCATCTGGTGTCGATGTGCTCTCCCTTGTTCAGGTCAACTGTTCCTGTGGGTTTCTCCAACCTGGTACAGACCCCTTGTTCTTCATTCCTCCCTCTCTTCAACTAAATTCCCGATTTCGGCTCATTGTATATCTGTGGATGTCTGTCTCTGCTTCCATCAGCCACTGGATGAGGGCTCTAGGATGGCATAAAGAGAAGTCATCAATCTCATTTTAGGGGGAGGGTTTCTAGGTTATCCTCTCCACCGTTGCCTGGATTGTCAGATTGTGTCATCCTTGTAGGTCTCTGGAGATCTCCCTGGTTCCAGATCTCTTCTCGGGCCTATAGTGGCTCCCTCTGATATCATATCTCTCATCCTGCTCTCTTTCCTCTATTCTTCCCCCAACTCAATGTTTCTGCCCCTCCATTTCCTCTCCTCTTCTCCTCTTCTCTTGCTCTTATTGTAGCAGCTCCCTCTCCCCCACCCTCATGCCCCCAATTAGTTTGGGAGTTCATGCCACTTCCATTCCTGGGGACCATTTATCCCTTAGAGTCCTTCATGTTTCCTAGTTTCTTTGGTGAAGAGCATTATAGACTGGTAATCTTTTGCTCTATGTCTAAAATTTATATATCAGTGAGTACATACCATGTTTGTCTTTTTGTGACTGGGTTACCTCACTCAGGATGGTTTCCTCTAGTTCCATCCATTTGCCTGCGAATTTCAAGATTCCGTTGCTTTTTTCTGCTGAGTAGTACTCCATTGTATAAATGTGCCACATTTTCTCAATCCATTCTTCAGTAGAGGGGCATCTAGGTTGCTTCCAGGTTCTGGCTATTACAAACAATGGTGCTATGAACATGGTTGAACATATGTCCTTGTTGTAAGTGCATGCCCTATTTGGGTATATACCCAAGAGAGGAATGGCTGGATCTTGAGGTAGACTAATTCCCATTTTTCTGAGCAACCGCCATACAGATTTCCAGAGTGGTCTTACAAGTTCTCACTCCCACCAGCAATGGAGGAGTGTTCCTTTTTCTCCACATCCTCTCCAGCATAGGTTGTCATTGGTATTTTTTATTTTAGCCATTCTGACAGGCGTGAGATGGTATCTCAGAGTTGTTTTGAGTTGCATTTCCTGATGGCCAATGATTTTGAGCACTTTGTTAAGTGTCTTTCAGCCATTTCAGATTCCTCTGTTGAGAATTCCCTATTTAGTTCTGCACCCCACTTTTTAATTTCATTGTTTGGTGTTTTGGTGGCTAGCTTCTTGAGCTCCTTATATATTTTGGAAATCAGTCCTCTGTCAGATGTGGGATCGGTGAAGATCTTTTCCCATTCTGTGGGTGGTCGTTTTATCCTACTGACTGTTTCCTTTGCCTTGCAGAAGCTTCTCAGTTTCAGGAGGTCCCATTTATTAATTGCAGACCTCAGTGTCTGTGCTACTGGCGTAATGTTCAGGAAGTGGTCTCCTGTGCCAATTTGTTCAAGGGTAATTCCCACTTTCTCTTCTAAAAGATTCAGTGTGTCTGGATTTATGCTGAGATCTTTGATCCATTTGCACTTAAGTTTTGTGCATGGTGACAGGTATGGATCTATCTGCAATTTTCTGCATGTCCGAATCCAATTGTACCAGCACCATTTGTTGAAGATGCTATCTTTTTTCCATTGTATAGATTTAGCACCTTTGTCAAAAATAAGGTATCCATAGGTGCGTGGGTCGATATCAGGGTTTTCAATTCGATTCCATTGGTCTATCAGTCTATTTTTGTGCCAATACCAAGCTGTTTTCAGAACTATGGCTCTATAGTAGAGCTTGAAGTCGGGGATGGTGATGCCTCCAGAAGATCCTTTATTGTAAAGAGTTGTTTTGGCTATCCTGGGCTTTTTATTTTTCCATATAAAGTTGAGTATTGTTCTTTCAATGTCTGTGAAAAACTGTGTTGGGATTTTGATGGGGATTGCATTGAATCTGTAGATTGCTTTTGGCAGGATTGCCATTTTTACTATGTTAATTCTACCTATCCAAGAGCATGGGAGATCTTTCCATTTTCTGGTATCTTCTTTAATTTCTTTCTTTAAAGTCTCAAAGTTCTTATTGTACAGATCTTTTACTTTTTTTGGTTAGTGTTACCCCAAGATATTTTATGTTGCTTGTGGATATTGTGAAAGGTGATGTTTCCCTAATTTCTTTCTCATTGGATTTATCATCTGTATATAGTAGGGCTACTGATTTTTTTGAGTTAATTTTGTATCCTGCTACCTTGCTGAAGGTGTTTATCAGCCATAGGAGTTCCCTGGTAGAGTTTTTCGGGTCACTAATGTAGACTATCATGTCGTCTGCAAATAGTGAAAGTTTTACTTCATCCTTTCCAATTTGTATCCCTTTGATCCCCTTTTCTTGTCTTATTGCTATAGCCAGAACTTCAAGTACAATATTGAAGAGATATGGAGAGAGTGGACAGCCTTGTCTTGTTCCTGATTTTAGAGGAAACGCTTTGAGTTTCTCTCCATTTACTTTGATGTTGGCTATTGGTTTGGTGTATATTGCGTTTATCATGTTTAGATATGTTCCTGTTATTCCTGTTCTCTCCAAGATCTTTATCATGAAGGGATGTTGGATTTTGTCAAAGGCTTTTTCAGCATCTAGTGAGATAATCATGTGTTTTTTCTTTTTGAGTTTGTTTATATGGAGGATTACATTGATGGATTTTCGTATGTTGAACCATCCTTGCATCCCTGGGATAAAGCCTACTTGATCAGGGTGGATGATTTTTCTGATATGTTCTTGGATTCGGTTGGCCAATATTTTATTGAATATTTTAGCATCGATGTTCATGAGGGATATTGGTCTGTAGTTCTCTTTCTTAGTCATATCTTTGTGTGGCTTGGGTATCAAAGTGATTGTAGCCTCGTAAAAAGAGTTTGGCAATATCCCATCTGCTTCTATTGTGTGGAACAGTTTGAGGAGTACTGGAATTAGCTCTTTTTGAATTTCTGGTAGAATTCTGCAGTGAAGCCATCTGTCCCTGGGCTTTTTTTGGTTGGGAGGCTTTTGATTACTGCTTCTATCTCATTAGGGGTTATAGCTCGATTTAAACTGTTTATCTGATCTTGATTTAATTTTGGTAAGTGATATTTATCCAGAAAGTTGTCCATTTCCTTTAGATTTTCCAATTTTGTGGAATACAGGTTTTCAAAGTATGACCTAAAGATTCTCTGGATTTCCTCAGTGTCCGTTGTTATATCTCCCTTTTCATTTCTGATTTTGTTAATTAGCATGCTCTCTCTCTGCCTTTTGGTTAGTTTGGCTAGAGGTTTGTCTATCTTGTTGATCTTCTCAAAGAACCAACTCTTTGTTTCATTGATTCTTTGTACTGTTTTCCTAGTTTCTACTTTGTTGATTTGGCTCTCAGGTTGATTATTTCCTGGCATCTACTCCTCCTTGGTGTGTTTGCTTCCTCTTGCTCTAAAGCTTTCAGTTGTTCTGTCAATTCTCTAATGTGACTTTCCTCCAGTTTCTTCATGTGAGCACTTAGTGCTATGAACTTCCCTCTTAGCACTGCTTTCAGGGTGTCCCATAAGTTCGGGTATGTTGTGTCTACATTCTCATTAAATTCTAGGAAGTCTTTAATTTCTTTTTTAATTTCTTCCTCAACCCAGGAATGGTGCAATTGGGAGTTATTCATTTTCCACACAAATGTAGGTTTTCTGCAATTCGTATTGCTGTTGAATTCTAGCTTTAATGCATGGTGGTCTGATAAGATACAGGGGGTTATTTCAATACTTTTGTACCTGTGGAGGTTAGCATTGCTGCCAACTATGTGGTCAGTTTTTGAGAAGGTTCCATGTGGCGCTGAGAAGAAGGTATATTCTTTTGTGTTTGGATGGAATGTTCTATAGATATCTGTTAAACACTGTTGTGTCATAACTTCTTTCAGATCCTTTGTTTCTTTGTTAAGTTTCTATCTAGTAGTTCTGTCCAATGGTGTAAGGGGGGTGTTAAGTCTCCTACTATAAGTGTGTGTGGTTTTATGTGTGGTTTGAGCTTTAGTAATGTTTCTTTTACAAAAGTGGGTACTTTCGTATTAGGGGCATAGATGTTCAGGATTGAGACTTCATCTTGATGGACTTTTCCTGTGATGAGTATGAAATGCCCTTCTTTATCTCTTTTGATTGCTTTCAGTTTAAAGTCTAATTTGTTAGATATTAGGATTGCTACCCCAGCTTGCTTCTTGAGCCCATTTGATTGGAAAAATTTTTCCCATCCTTTTACTCTGAGGTATCTCCTGTCTTTGAAGTTGAGGTGTGTTTCTTGTAAACAGCAGAAGGATGGATTCTGTCTTCCTATCCATTCTGTTAGCCTGTATCTTTTTATGGGTAAGTTAAGACCACTGACATTTAGGGATATTAATGTCCATTGTTCATTGGTTCTTCTTTGTTTTGGATTTATTGTTGGTGGTATCATTGCGTGTGGATTTTGCCCTCCTGTTTCTGTTTGTGTTTGGTGAAATTAGATTAACTACTGCCAGTGTTTTTGTGAGTGTAGTTATGTTCGTTGAGTTGAAATTTTCCTTCCAGAGCCTTCTGTAGTGCTGGATTTGTTGATATGTATTGTTTAAATCTGTTTTTGTCGTGGAATATCTTGTTTTCTCCATCTATAGTGATTGAAAGTTTTGCTGGGTACAGTAGTCTGGGTTGACATCCATGCTCCCTTAGTGCTTGTAGGGTATCTATCCAAGACCTTCTGGCTTTCAGAGTTTCCATTGAGAAGTCGGGTGTGATTCTGATTGGTTTGCCTTTATATGTTACTTGGCCTTTTTCCTTTGCTGCTCTTAATATTTTCTCTTTATTCTGTAGATTTGGTGTTTTGATTATTATGTGTCAGGGCGACTTCTTTTTGTGGTCCAGTCTGTTTGGTGTCCTGTAAGCTTCTTGTACTTTCATAGGCATATCCTTCTGTAGGTTGGGGAAGTTTTCTTCTATGATTTTGTTGAATATGTTTTCTGTACCTTTGAGCAGTGTTTCTTCACCTTCTTCTACACCTATTATTCTTAGGTTTGGCCTTTTTACGGTGCCCCATATTTCCTGGATATTTTGTGTTAGGGATTTGTTGGACTTGAGGTTCTCTTTGGTTGATGAATGTATATCCTCTAGCGAGTCTTCAGTAGCTGAGATTCTCTCTTCCATCTCTTGAATCCTGTTGGATATAGTTACATCTTTAGTTCCTGATCATTTATCCAACCTTTCCATTTCCAACATGGTCTCATTCTGTGTTTTCTTTATTGTGTGTATTTCAGCTTTCACGCTTTGAATTATTTCAAGAGCTTCCTTCACTTGCTTGGATGTTTTTTCTTGGCTTTCTTTAGATTCTTTAAGAGATTTATTTATTTCTTGAATTTTTTGGTTTGTCTTTTCCTCCAATTCATTTAATTTTTTGTTTGCTTTCTCTTCTATTTCTTTAAGGGATTTTCTTGTTTCCTCTTTAAAGGTCTCTATCAACTTGCTGAGATAATTTTTGAGGTCCATCTCATCTTCATGCTCTGTGTTGGGCTTTTCAGCTCTTGCTGGAGTGGAGTCCCTAGATTCTGGTGGTGTCATATTGGTCTTTCTGTTGTTGAGTGAAATCTTATTCTGTCTTCTCCCCATATCTTCTTTTAGTGGGTACAGGTGGGTTCTCTCTATCTCCTCTTGTGGCCCAGTGGTGTGTGGGGGCTAGGAATTCAATGTCCACAACTCTAGATGATCTCGACGCTGGTAGTCTCCTCACTAGTTCCTAGTTCCTCGGTCGTTCGGTGGAATGGAAGAGGGGGGTGCTAGCAGATTTGGGGCACAGGGAGCTCCTCCCTGCCTGGGAGAACCCCATATTAGGATAAAATGTTTAATTTAGTTGTCACTTTAATTGGGACAGACCCAGTTTTTGTTTTGTTTTGTTTTTGTTTTTTTGCTAGCTGGACTTGAATACACTAATAGCTGTTCTTGATAGTCAGGCTCAGGAGGAGGAGGTAGCCAAATAACGGAATAGACCTTTGTGTTTAACTTTAACCATCTAATGGTTACTTGGGCAGTGGTGGCACATGCAGTAAATCCTAGCATTTGGGAGGTAGAAGCAGACAGATCTTGGTAAATTCAAGTCATCCTGGTCTACAGAGATAGTCCCAAGACAGCCAGGTCTACATAAAGAATTTCTGGATTGAAATATAAAAAAAGTAACTATATTAAGGTTTCTATTGCTGTAAAGAGAAGCCATCACCATGGCAACTTTTCTGAAGAAAAACACTTAATTGAAGACTGTCCATTTTATTTTGGCTCTGTCCATTATATTCATCTTCGGACATGGTGGTATTCAAGTAGGCCTGTTGCTGTAGAAGATGCTTAGAATTATATATACATCTTAGATCCACAGGCAACAGGAAGTAAAATGACCCACTGGGTGTAGCTAGAGCATACCCAGACCTAAAATTCTTCCTGCAAGTGATATACTTCCTCTTACAAAACCATGCCTTCTCCAACATGGCCACACCTACTAGTAAGAATTCAGCATGATCTTAATAGGGAAATTTCTTTTCTTTTTTTGAGACAGGGTTTCTCTTTGGCTTTGGAGGCTGTCCTGGAATAGCTCTTGTCGACCAGGCTGGTCTTGAACTCACAGAGATCTGCCTGCCTCAAAGGATGTTTGCCAGCATACCTCATACAGCATTATGCATATATGTAAAGGGACATGGTTAATGATCACATCCCAGTAATAACTAACTTAGGATAGTGATATATTTATAAGTACTATGAACTTTTAGGCTCTCTGATCTTCCCCATGTGGGCTGGAGAAGATGATCAAAGTGAAAGATTTTTCTCATCAGGAAACACTCACTTGTCTCATTAGAAACTTCATTTTCTGGGCATTGGCTGCAATCAAAACAGCAGGGTGCCATTCCCTGCTGCTGTGGTTTTCTGAATCCAGGACCACAATCAGCACTGCACACGGAGAGCGGCATCTGAGGGAAATTAAACACATGCTGATTTTGTGAACTGTAACTACTCCTTCCATAACTGTATTGTACTAGGTCATTGAAACATCAATAAGCTTCTTTTATATACCAATGAGTGAGCATATTTCACTTAGTATATTATTTAATGCCATATATGAATGTGTGTAAACAGATTAATGTGAAGTTATGAGCTTCAAAATACTAGTAATTAAAAAGAATAATGGGCTGTTTGCTGTGGGGAGACACTATGGAGTTTGTAAACTGAGTTTTCTAATCATGTTCATCAACTTGACACAAAGCACATTAAAAAGTTAGAATGATCCTTAAGTAAAAATATCTCTTCATTATAGTAGCCTGTCATCATATCTGTAAAATTTTTATTAATTGGTACTTGCAATAGGAGTGTCCTACCCATTGTGGCCAAGGCTGTATTTCAGAAATCAAGCAGAGCAACCCAGTAAGCAGTGTTCCTTCAGTGTCTGTGCTTTTGGTGCAGTATCCAGATACCTGTCTTATCTCCTGTTGACTGTAACCCATGAGTCAAGTTGACCATTTCTCTTCATTGCATTAATGGTTTAATTACAGCAATTGCATTAATGTTTAATTATAGCAATAGCTTAGTGAGGACTAATGGACATCCAAGGTGGAGTAAATGACTCGTCAAATCTCAGAAAGAACAAATGAAATGCAACAAAATAACACTGCAAATCATGACAAAGTCAAAGTAAACAACAGCTAAATAAGCAGAACTTGTGCATTTGTGGTGATAAAGTGCTAAGTTGGTTTGTATTGAGCTGGAAGTTGGAGTGTGTGCTGAGATGAAAATGCTTTAGAAAGGCTGCAAATACTGGGGGATCTAAAAAAATTTAGATTGATAATGTTGATTAATAGATTTCTTCAAGGTTAAAATAAGAAAATATTTGCATCACCAAAAACATAGTGATAGAGATCTATATGTTGCTTCAGAAAAATGCTGGTTATTGCATGCTCCCTTTCCATTCTTTGTTTAATAGTGATATCTGTGCCAAAACCATGATATGTCCTATGCCTGGGTTCTTCTGCATTCTCCACAATATGGCTATATAGATATTTTCCTTTTTGCAGGTTTCCTGAAAGAAGTTCCGCACTGTAGTGCTGGTAGACCTCAATTCCCTATATATCCTAGTCTGACTTCTTTATCACTGAGATCTGCATCTCCTACACTCTGCATGCTGAGTTTGAAAGTGTGTGCTATTTCTGGACACATTTCTTCCCTTCTTTTCTGTATCTTATATTTACCATTCCTTTCTGAAAGCTTTCTAAAATATTAAGGAATATTTTGAAAAAGAGTGGACAAAAAGTACATACTTGCTCATTTTCTGGTAATTTATTTTGAGGCCAGTTCTTGCGATGCAACTGTAGCTTACTTGGACTTGCTAGGTATGACAGACTGGTGATGAACTGACAGAAATTTACCTGACTCTGACTCCCAAGAGTGTGGATTAAAGATATGGACCACCACATATACCTGTTATCACCTACGGTTTTAAAGAAATTCTTTGGGTTCCTTTACATGTAGTACAATGTCAAGCATTGTCCTAAAATACTTTTTAATGCCATTGAACTTGAATAAATGTATTAATTTTTAAAACAAAACCCTTATTAAGATGTATTCTTAATATTTTATCAGGCTTTTGTTTGTTTTAAATTTTAACTCAGAATGGATGCTGAACTTTGTTAAGAGCCTGTTCTAATATATTTGTATTTCATGTAGATCTATTCTAGAGTCTATTTATGTGACATATTTACTTTAGTGATCTGTATGTGTTGAATGACAGTTGTACCCCGGAAGAAAGTCACCTTTGCCACAGGGATGATTCTTTCTGTTTTGTTGATGACTTATACTACTCAGTGTTTATGCAATAATTTCTACCATCAATGTCCATCATAGTGATTAGTCTGTAATTTTTTTCTTTATAATGTTACATCTCCTGAAAATTATTTTCCTCCATATTTATAGAAGGGATCACTTCAAGTTTGTAAGTGAGGTTTGTATTTGGAAGGAAAAATGACTGTTGGTTTTACAACCAATCTTGATATTAGCTTATTTTTCATTAGATTATATGATGATTAACATGGAATAGTTATTGAGAGCTATTTGCTGAGTATGTTTGATTTTTGCTATTGCGATATTTGATACCTCTCTAAAAGTTGTTTTTCTGTGTACTGTTCTACTGTTGTCTTTGAATTTCCTGACCAATAGTATTTATCTTCTTTTCATTATGTAGGAGTTCTTCAAGTTTCTTACATAGTACTGTCTGAGTGGTTATAAATTCCTCTAATTTGTGTTCATTTTGAGCATTGTTCTGTCTAGGTATTAATTGGGGTTCACTAGAGAAACAGAATTTACTCAATGATTCTGAATCTGTTGCTCTGTCTCTCATATATACATATACATACATACATACATACATACATACATATATACATGCACACATACTTGTATATACACACACCATTTATTAGTATGTATTATGTTTTGTGGTCTAGATAATCAAACATTCGATAGATATGAATGGCGATTCAAAGAAACCAGAAACACCTCAGTCCATGATGCTGAATTTTTCAACTGATCTCTAGTATACAGTGGAAATCCAAAGAAGTAGGTTCAAATGACTGTGAGGGAATGAACTTGTTTGAAATGTGAGAGCAAATCGACAAAGAGCCAATGTCCTTATGTAGGATTCCAGCAGTTGGTGTAGCCCAGAAAAGAGGTGGGTTTTCCAGTATTAACTGATTTGAATTGTAATTCCAAACTTAGGAACATGATAAAAAAAAATGCAACTTTTCCCTGATCTAAAGGCGTCAATTAATACATGAGACAAGGTTTCTCTTCATAGCTCTACCTGTCCTGGAACTTACTCTGTAGACTTACTCTGTAGAAAAGACTGGGTTAAAACTCAGAAATCTTCCTGCCTCTTCCTCTGCCTCTGCCTCTGCCTCTGCCTCTGCCTCTGCCTCTGCCTCTGTTGTTCTGGGAATGAAGGCATTGCCACCATTGTACTGCATAAATCATGTCTTGCGATATCAAAGATCTGGATCACAGGTGTATACTGCTACTTCTAATGAAGGCAAAATACTTCACAAGTGTGTCCAATGTTTTGTACTTTAGTAAATTCCAGATATAGTTAACTTGATACCTAAGTATAGGCACCATAATCTCCTTCCATTATAAAGGAAAAGTGTGTTGGTATAGTAACTGGGGTTGGCAAATATGAATCTAACAGCTTGAATTGCATCGCTGATTCACTCCCCTTTTAAGAGAGTTTAGGAAGGAATATGCTGTTATCCAGAAGGGGTTTCTATGAAATGTACTTCTCTCCTACAGCCTTCAATTTTTCTTGCTTTATAATCAAAATATTCCAGGTCAAGTTTCTTTTCTGATATTACGTGTTTTGTATTTAATTGCCTCCTGTCTCAGGTTGGCCACATGTCCCACTGTATTTTGGGATGTAATTTGATTTTTTTCCATTATTTTGTATGTTTTGTGTATGTAGTATGCTCTATCAGTTTTTTGTTACATGCATGCTTTTGTGATCTGATTTTATTCTTAAGGAGGTGATCCGTGTCCTGTTTGATTTTCAGTATCATTTTGAATTCTTTCTTTAGTATGTCATTGAACATAATATCAATAAAGCCTATGACTATATCATTTGGAGTTGTGTTGTTTTGATGTCTTCATATTTTAATTCATTGAAATGTTCATATCTAAGTTTAGAGCAATAATTGGTTTGTTTTTTACCTCATGTATTTCTTCAGTAGATATTTTTGGCATGCTGAACTGAGGCTTCAGCACCTAGGAAATTTCATTGCTTCACTTTGAATAGATATACAGCAAAGATGTTGCTACTTGAGCTCATATGTCCTTTTCCCTAAGAATAACTCTCCTCATAACTCTAAGAATAAATATTAATAGTATATTCCATATTTTCTTGGCTCCCTGAGATACCTTAAGATCATACTTGAAGACTTTCATGAAGTTAATTCTTAAAATTCAGGGCAATTTGTAATTGAGTATTTTGAATCAGATGCCTTAAAAATCACTCACACCAGAGTTCATACCTATATTATACCTAAGGCCCATAATGGAATACATAAGTTATAAATTTTAAAAGACAGTTTCTTTACAACCATTGCTTCACCCACACATATAAGCAAAACAGATGCATCCCTGTTTGTTTCAATGTACTATAAAAGAATTAATGGTGTCAAGCAATATTTCTCTAGTGATCAATTTCTTTTACAGTATAAGCTTCAAATATGGAGAGATTCCTCATCTGTCAGTAAAAATTGTTATTCATGAACAAGGATCGATTTTGATTTCTGGAACCCACTTTGTGGCACTAAGCTGTCTCAAGTGTTCAGAGACAAAAATTATTGCTCTGGCATTCATATGCTCCACACATGCCAGTGTTTCATAGAAATACATGCAGACAAAACATACAGAGCCACATAAGAAAAAAGAAACAAAAAACAAAGTTATTATTCATAGGGAATCTCAATGGGTCATGATAATGTTATGTTAACTCATGAATAGATATGTTGGCAATTTAGGACCAGTTTGCAAAAGATTTAAACCAAATTATGTAATAAAATTAATTATTTGCATATTTTAAATATGCTACTCCCTTACAATTAGCTTCATTCCTTCCTCGTCAGTGTCACAGGTTCATCAGACAAAAGGAAAATCACTGAGTAGTGTAGTAATTAGAATGATAACAGAAGAATGTTGCTCAATATACTGGAAATAATATCAAACAATGGTAATATAACATCAACCAGTTTATATTTGTATTTTTAAAAAAGAAGTATGGTCTGGTACCACAAAGAGTTATCTGCATTAATAAATGAAATCCTCAAAGAATTAATAAAGTGTCACATCTTAAAAGTGAAAAGAAAAACCTAGTATAGGAGGGTAGAATTTTTTTCCCAATGTTGCAATTCATTTTACTTCTCTAATTTACCAGGATGGACAAATGGACCCAACTGAAAGCATTATTGCTCTGTAATGAAACTGATATTTTGGTCCAATCTACCTGTCTTCTTCCTGTAGCCCACTCTATCATGTCTTCATATAAATGGAGCTGTTGACCACGTGGAAAATATGGACAAAACTTTCCTATCTTTATCTTAAATCCAAGGCCATTGGGGAAATTCCAAATCTGGAAAATGTCATACTCTGGCTGCAGTTTTTCTTTTTGGCTCATAGAAACTCTGCTCCTAATATGATCATTGAGGTGAGTTTTACTAAGAAACAAGTACATTTGAAAGATAGTTAGCATTGTACAGGTATGTGCCTTTTCTTGAAGTCAGAGTATTTATTCTAATTTCATCTTAAATACAACTTTATTGTGGTATAAATGTGAGAAATCTCAATGAAAGCAAGTAGAGTAATAAAATTACAATAATGTCCCTAGTATTTTAATTTCCTCAGAGGTAACTATCAAATACAACACAGACATACATGCAGACACAAAAGAAATATTAAATATGCACAAGTACATACACAAATAACACACAGGGAGAATTATTTCCATAAAGAGACACATAACATTAATTATGTAGCAACATATTTCATTACATGTATACATGTAAGGCAAGACATACATATGAACATACAAGTATACACACACACACACACACACACACACACACACACACACACACACACACAGCCTTATGCAGCCAAACAGACACAGAAACAAAAACTGGAAAAAGCATACACAGACCTACACAAGCACCCACAAATTCACAGGCATGTACACACAGGGACACATAACCAGACACAAACAATGGTAGGGGAGACAGTGATGAAGAAAGTTTATGCTGAAATCCAAAAACAAAGAGGTACACACATACACTGAAACATAGGTATACATATTTCCTAGCATCTCCATAAAAACAAACAAACAAAACACAGAGGTAGATACATGTAGACACAGGAACAGACAAAAAACACATGAAAGTACACACAGAAACAGACACCCATACAGAATATCACTGACAAAATACAAATTCATGCTCAGTTCTACAGATATATATGCAGATAAAGGAAGCACATATATACATCAATAGACATACATACAGAAACTAAGAAACATACAAACATACACCCATATTCATTGGAAATCATCCATTCACACATATAGAAAAGATGTGTGTACTGAACTGAATAAAAACATTATTTCCTGTGGAATTTTTCAGAGTGCCAAGTGAGTTTTCTGAACACACAGGGGGTCCAGAACCAGTTGAGCACATTTGCAAAAAAATTCCTAAAGAATGATAATCACAAATTCTCAATTAATGAACAAAAGCTCATCTTCTTTTCATGGAGAGTGTTAAGGAGGAAGGACTGATATATTTCTAGAAGGAGAACATGCATGGTGATATTGAGGTGCTCTGCAAGAAAATCACCAATTTTAATTGACAAATTGTGTCTTCAACTCAATTGCCTTTGAATTAAATATTTATACAAACCTAGATTTACTTTCTCAGAAGGAAAATTTTTCTGAAATACCTACATTTGGATGAATATTTCATAAACCACTAGATTGTGGCATCAGAGAGATCATTAATGACTACAACATTGATGACAACAAATATCATCCAATAGAAGAAACACTAACTTCAAGGAGTTAGAACGGGGTCCTTTCCCATTGTCCATTGTCTGAAGAATCATCTCCTGGAAAGCACGGGCCACAGTATATACAGAATCGTATACGTGATAAGTGCTATCACTAAAGGCCATGTCAACAGTCTCTACCATTAGCCATTCCAAAGAGGCATTGGACGAGCAGTTCTCCAGGGTCTTACACTTAGAAGCTGAGACTTCACAGTTAATGTTCATCCACTCCAGCCTTGGCAGGATTTCCTCTGAGTATTGGTGAGGGTTCAATGTCTGAACAAAATTTTTAAAACCATAAATCTCAGCATGGTGATGGTCAAAAGATAGAATCCCATAAGCATTATCAAGTCTGAGGTCTTTCTCACTTGTGGTTACATCCAAGTGTGAGGTAGTAATCCATATTTTATGTATGCCGAGTGATTCCCACATTTTTATGCTCACAAGGAGAGTACTGTCTGTATCACCATAAAGGATAGCAACATTTGTGGATGATGTCATGATTTGGTTATAATACATTTCAGCTCTTGACATGAATAGCTGCATCTTTTCTGGGATGATAATCACAAAGGCAAAGCAGATTGTGTTTTTTTCCATTTCTCTTCTCAAATATGCATGAAATTGTGTACCCTGATCATTGTCTGAGATTGCGACCCCAATCCAGTTCCAGCTGAAATGAAGTATGAGGGAGACCATGGCTGGGACTAGAGAAATGTCATTGGGAGACATCTGGTACAGATTGGGAAATTGTTCACGGTCATTCAGGATAGGATGGGAGGGTCCAAAGGTAATGTGGATTATCTACGACACATGAAGGAGGATGAGGCTGCATGCACTCCTTACGTACTCATTAAGCATACTTTTCTGCAAAGAATTCTAATACACCCTTTACCTGTTACTTCTTCCCTCACATGTGTTTCAAAAAAGAAATGAAGATGCAAAAGCTCTCTGAAACTGTAACTTCAATTTGGTTATCTACACAGATTGACCTAAGTATAATGCCATTCTCCTCACTACACTCTTCTTAGCATATGGAAATGGCATGAATGGAGATCGAATTTCTTGCAAACTCACCCCACAAAATCTCACCTGCTTATGATAATAAACATCATGGAATTTCACGATTATGGAAGATATTTTCCAGTTTGTTCCGGTTAGCATCACATCACATACATTCCCTTCACCACACGCATAATTAGCGATTCTATTCTCATCATTTTCATCAATATATTCAAAGAGACTGGATATGTATGACTCATGCAGACAACCATATAATCGGAAGTCTAATACTAAAGACTTATTGGGTAAAAACTCAGTGTTCCTGTTGACTTCATCCATGGCAAAAGCTAAGGCCAATGCAAATTTATGGTATTCAGATGGTTTTCTGTAAAAGTGATCAGTGTTTAACATGGACAGACAGCTACAGGTAATCAAGTACAGTCAATACAAGGACTATCCTCTACTGGATTGTGTAACCAACCATCCCCAAAGATGGAATCAAATGTTCTCTGTTATGAGATAGCAATGACTTAAGATGCTGGAAGATTACATAAGCTTTAAAAGTTCGTCAGAGTACATCTCTCATATAAATGGTGAGCCATTGACATCTTCCACAGCCTTCTTAATTTTGGTGTTTGAATAATTTGTTAGAAAGCAAAGAGAAGGGCACAGGCTTTGATCAAACCATAGACCTGATTATGTTTTCAATTTTAAAGTATTGAGCAAGAATTAAAAATACACCTGATATGTGAGGCATTGAGTCTATGGTATTTTCTTTCTAAGTCTGCCATAAATGCCTGATGAGTGCACAATAGTCTAAACAACACTGACTTCTTATAATATTTTATACTCAGTGAGCTATGTAGCTAACATATCCCCTCATGTCCATCCTCATCTTGTTCTGTATACTTTCTCGTTTATTGCAGGCATCAAATATTTTGTAAAGATTTGTTTTAATTATAATTCAAACATCGGAGATCTTTGTTAAAGATGCATGCCTGCATTTATTTGTGCTTACAGCCAGAGTTAATGCTCATTGATGCCATAAGTGGAAAATGGATGCCATGGTTTTTAACTATATTTTGTTGTAGACTAGACAGTCCTCAAGTGCACAAGGAATCACCTACTGCAAATCTGGAGTTCTGTGATTAATGACATTTACTGCCTGCTCAGTATTGCTCAGCTATTTTATGTTTACATGCAGCAGACATATATTCACACTTGGTTATCTGACCAACAAAATTTTCTCCTAAAACTTCTTTTTACTACCTTTCCCATTACACTAACACAGTATTATCATCACACAGTGATTTTTATGTGCTATTGTTTCATGTTTGTAAAACAGCAGTTTATAAAATGGAAATGCATGCAAAATGTTTGTGGAGATTTTAGGAAAGTAAGATGGTTAACAAGTCAGTTGCAAGAGAATAATATCAAATTATCTTCCCGTTTATATGAAGAATGATAACTCTCTTATTTCTTCCTGCTCATTTTGTATGATCTGACCCACAAACACCAAATAGATATGTTCATTCTGAATAACTCACTCAGAATTAAATAAATCTGTTTCCTACTTAGAAATTGTACCATTTTGGTGTCTTTATGCTTAAATATAGGCATTTCCCTCTACCATTTCTAATACAAATAGTTTTAGAATATTCTTTATTATCACACAGAAAAACTGTCATTGAAAATTTCATCATCACACAAGAGGCATTTCAGGTTTTCAATTCTGAACCTTAAACACCAACTCCTGTACACTGAACATTAATGAAACATCAATTACATGAAATGTAGGACTCAAGTGCTGTGTTTGAAAACAATTATCAGCAATTTAAAAGAATTAAAATGTGTATAGCAGATATAATTCAAAAAATTATTAAAGAAAAACTTAGGTGAAAAATGTAACATTACTTCAGAGAATGAACTACTTAGACAGAGACGATGCATGTTTCTTAAATAATGGTAAAGATGAGCTAGTAAGTAACCCCTTTACCCCTGTTATCAACTGTTTTCAACTATCAAATGACAGCTGTGACTCAGGCAAGTGATGAGGGTTGTAAGCCCTCACCACTATTTGTGATAGCTTCATTTTTCAAAGAATGTAAGCATACGATTCACAGTCTGTACATACCTTCTTTTATCTAAAGAAAACATGAAAAACTGTACTTTGTACTTAAAAGCCTATATAATTAAAGTATGCAGAAACAGGTCTACTTATGAGGTTCACAGTGAACAAGGCTCCTACTTTTTTTTCTAGATACAGCTTTAGAAACCAAAGTGTGATCACATACAGAGTTTCCGAGACAGTAACTGAATATTTATATGAAACTCTCTGCAGCTAGGAGTGCCACAATTATTAGTTACCCTTGCACGTTCAATGTGTAGGAAGTTCCTCAGCTCACTCTATTCTGTGGCCATTTCTTGTACCCAGTTAGAATGGCATTAAGTGATGTAGAATGGTGTTTCTTTGGACAAGACTTTACCTGCCATTGTGCAATGTAACCTGAGAAGAGCATATATAAATCTTATATATATTTCTTCACTCAGTTTCTAACCTTATAAATTTGAGCATAACTGGGGTAAAACCATAGCACTCTCCAGACAAATTAAAAGGAGTAAGAGAGCATTGAGTCCCTAAAAGGATTTGGAGTTGTTTCTTGGTGTACAGATTGGGTGAACAGGGCAGAAGATGCAAGGCAATGCTCTGATTCTAATCCTCATAACCCCTCATAAAATATTCATGATGACATTTAAGTAGGAAAATACAAAGTCACTTTCTGTGTATAGGAAAGGTATTTGATATCCTCTGTCCCTTCCAGCACTGGTGAAACTGAAAGGCAGAATGAACAACCTGTCTGCCAGTCTGTATTGTTGTCTTCATTCTGCTTTATTTTCCAATAGCACAGAGGATGAGTAAAACTGACCACTGGAAGAGAACCATTCAGAAATAAGAAGAGGAAAATCAAAGTGAACATATTTGTCTATTCTAAGACAGAACAGTGAGTATTACGATGTGCCATGCAGATCAGTACGTCAAATACACACCCACATACATCCGCCCGCTTTTATCAATGTGGCTAAAGGAGAGGTTACTTTTGAATTCATTATTCCTTTTCTATTTTGGGCAGTGGTTTCATCACCTATTGAGAAAACATTGACAATCTTTTCCCTGGGGTTCTGCATCTGATTTCCACAGTACATGTGATGAAAATTGGTCAATAATTACATATGAGGATATTTCAGCTTGTTTCATGACATCACTCAACTTTGTGGAATTAATGTCCCTGGGATGATGCCATTTTGGGAAAATTTGGTCCCAGGACTACATCATCAATCTGTTTACATTAACACCTTTAGAAATGTTGTCACTGGATTTTGTTAGATGATCCATAATGACACATCAATTATTGATTTAGGAGGACATGGATTCACAATTAATGGTTACACACTGGGATTCGTATCACAAAATTCATGCCATACAAAAGAAACTTCGTATTTAGACCCATTGAGTTCTACAAAGCATGTACAGAAGTGGCCTATGCTACTCCAGTGAGAGGTACACATATATAATCACAGATCAATAACATGTGGTGACCCAGTTCTTCTGGTTTATTTGTGATTTCCTACAGTTTTTTCCCCATCTATCTATCCCAATAGTGGCTTTGAATAAAGTCTTGTGTTGAGTATCTGAGAGGCAAATAGTAATTGGAAAAGGACCTTCTAATGAAATTTTCTTCATCATTTATTATTTAATTTCAGTTCTAGGAATTGAACTGACAGTGACAGAGTCTTCTGTTGAGTGTGGACTGATGAGCCCCTTTCACTAGATATGGAACACACACACACACACACACACACACACACACACACACACACACACACACACACACACACAGAGAGAGAGAGAGAGAGAGAGAGAGAGAAAGAGAGAGAGAGAATTATATCTAGAGACTGTGAGAGATCTGATGGTCACATACATCATGATGAGGTCCCAGGTGGAAGAGAGCCAAGTGGTTGCTATTTAAATGGTGTTTTCCTAAACAGTAGTTGAATCTAAGTTACATGGACATACATGTACAGAGTCAGAGCCAAGTTATGTATATATACACACAGTTAAATCCAGCTTACTTTCACACATTCATAGAGTTAAATCCAAATCACATACATGTACACACACATACACAGCTTAAACAGGAGTTGAATCTGATGTGTATACCATTGTGTAGAATTTTAACTAGTAGCCTTTTGTCATAAGTTTAAAGCCAAATTTTGTTGCATGTTATATAGATTTTAAACGAGACCCAGTGAGTAATTTGCAAATCCTGAGGCCACTGTTAGAGCATAGTCTTCAGATGTTGTTATTTTTTGAGAGCAGAGTGCAAAGAAATCGTAGAGGTAAAGGGTGTTTAGGAGTGGGAAGTAGAGCCTTTAGAGGTGAGGGACTTTGGGAGTGTAGCAGAGCCTGTTCAGGTATAAGATAATTAGGGGCCCTTTGTCTGTAGCGATAGCAGTTGTTGGCAATTTGTGAGATTCGGAAGTCAAATTTCCAATTTTGACCATTGATTGTATTGAGTCCAGGATGTTGTAATAAAATCTAAGTCTGTGGGGGACAGGGGAGAGTCACAAACACTCTGCAAGTGTGTTCCTCTAAGTTCCAAGAGGAAGTTGTCGAGGAAAATGAGCGGCAGGATTGCGGGCAGAAGCTGAGAGATAGCACAGTGGGTTTGCAGTCTGGCTGCTGGGTGAGAGAAAGCCTGGAAGGAGCAGAAGAAAAGGCAGCAATGGACCAGCGTGCCCCAGAGCCTCATAGAGAATACAGTGGGCTGGAGCTTAAGCTGTGCGTCTCCCAGGCTGCTGGGAGATGGGAGAAAGCAGAAGAAAGGGCCACATGGGTGTAGCAGGCTGCCGGAGGCAGACAGGCATATTTGTCCACATGGAAAGTAATGCAGGGAGAATCAAACCCTTAAAATTTGGATTTGGATTCACTCAAAGGCAAGTGAACCGTCCATACCTTACTGACGATCAGATCTCCAGATACTGCAGGGGAGAGGTGGCGAGAGCTTAGCAAGATGAAGCTGAACTCTCTCTCTGACTCTCACATTGCAACAAACATACAAAGAGGACATTGCAAAGTTTAGAGAGGGAGAGCAGACAGAAACAAGCAGGGCTTAGAGCAAAGAAAAGGAAAGAATGTGGAGAATTCTTTCTCGGTTCCCCGACTACCTGGTCCAAGGCATCCTGTGGCCAGATTTGATTTGAAAGGAATGGTCAGATGGTCTCCAAAAGACCCCCCAATGGGAGTGAGGTATATGACACAATTCCCAAGGACGATGCAGAGAGAAGTCTGAAATTTGAGCACCTAAGGCGCCTCAGGGTCTCAGGTAGGACCAAACAGAGCAGGCAGCAGTTGTTCAGTGCATCATCCCACAAGAACAGGGACAAAGTGCTCTGAGCCCGAGAGAGACACAGTTGCCTTTTACCAGGATTTGGAGAAAAGTGAGAAGGTGGGGACTGTATTCAAGAAATGAAGCCTCACATCCAGGGAATGGCCAGAGGCAGGGAGCCCCAGCAGAGTCCCAATTGCCAGGTTTGAATGGAAGGCAAAGCCACTGGTGAACCAAAGAGCAGATTTGTTGCAGGGAGAAGAGAGCAATGTGTTGTGGGTAGAGCTGGGCAGGTAGGATGAGCCTGTTAAGTCTTGGCACCGATGAAAGGATAAACACGAAAGGCGAAGTGGGTACCTTTCAGCAGCACTACCAATGTGTGCCACTAGACACACATGCCAGGGGCAACAGTTTATTAGGAGAGGGGCAAAGCAACAAAGTGAAAGGCCATGTTGCAGTCAGAACAAGAGGTGAGAGAGGAGGGAGAGGATGCAGGAGAAACGAGACAAGAGTGAAAATTGTCTTTTCATTGGAACCAGGCATGCCTTAAATATCCTGTCTCTGCTAAAGTGTTGATTTCCTGTGATGGTTGTCATTGGAACCATGCTTGCCTTAAATATCCTGACTCTGCTAGAATGTTGATTTCCTGTGATGGTTGTCATTGGAACCATTGCATGCCTTAAATATCCTGTCTCTGCTAGAGTGTTGATTTCCTATGATGGGTTTCCTTCCTTTTCTTTCTGATAATTAAGACTGAGCCTTTGAATTTTGTCACCTATTTTCTCAGCCTTGTTTCACTGTATGTATCCTACCTTGATTATTACTGTGAGGACATACATTTGCCATGCACTTAGGACTTTTAATTATGAACAAAATCCCATTGTAAATGATGAGCAAAGAAATACATTGATGCCCAGTTCCTACAGAGGGTGGACTTACATCACTGAGCAATTTAAGGAAAAGCATAACTAGATGAGACTCAGGGTCTTGAATCACCAAACGACATCCCAGGGCAAAGCAATAAAAACAAAGCAGATTTATTTGCCACAAAGGCCAATCATCAGGGACAAGTGACAAAAGCTTGAGGTAAAGCATAAAGGAGAAGGGAAAGAAACAAGGGAGAAGCCAAAGGAGTATTTGTTCATGGAGGACCTAGAACTGTCTCTGGATAGAGGAGACTGATGCTCACTGTAGGAAATTGGAAATTTATAAAGGTGAAATATTTTTGCAAAGGGGAACCACATTTTAGGATGACATGTTTAATTTAATTGTCAGTTTAATTAGGACAGCCCATTCTAAGCACATTCTACAGCAAAAGGTCTGCTTGCATACCACCATGACTCAACATAATGATAATGGACAGAACCAAAATAAAATGGACACTCATCTACAGCAATGCATTTTGGACAAGTAATTAAATAATTTGTTCAAGGAACTAGAAATCTGGCTCAGTTGTGAAGATAATGTATTGCTCTTGCAGAAGACCAGAGTTCAGGCTCCAGTACTCATGTCAGGTGACTCACAACCAGGTTTAACTCTAGCTTCAGATGCAGTGGGTGTTTCTCACATGTACCGGTGTTTCTCACATGTACCAACTATTGTGCACACATAAGCACCCATCACATATTTGTACACACAAGTAAAGTAATAATGAAATATTTTGGTTTTTGTATATACCATTATAACTATCCTATACTCTGTGTTCTTACATTTAAAACAATTTCAATAGACTTTGTTTATTTACTATGGTGTATGTTGCATGTGAGAGGACATGGAGGTCAGAAGAACATTCTAGGAGTTATCTACCTCTTCCTACCACAAGGGCTCTTGGGATGATGTCACTATCAGCTTTAGTAGCAATGGATTTAATTGATGTGTTATCTTACTAGCATTAAAGGTCCTTTAAGGACTTTGATTTCATTACGTAGGATGAGAGACAATAGAAGAAATGAAGCAATCAGTTTGCGGATTCTATGTAGCCAACACTAAACAATCACATGACTAATATGTGACTCTTTGCTTTCCTACATCACCATTTTAATCTTATATGTGGGGCATTATTAAATGAGTGCTGTGTATAATAATTTTGAACACAGTATTCCTTACATTTTCTACATCATGTGTCAAAACTTTTACACACTTTTCTAGATTTCAAATTATAATGATCCTTTGAAAAAAGTGTCTCTTCACATTGCATGGTGTTTTCTTGTTCATACTGAGCAGTTTCAGATAATTTTGCAAGCAGTTATTCCAATATTCATCAGCCTTCTAAAAGACTGCGTAGGTTCCTGGCTCCCACTTTTCAGAGTCAATGAGTCAGATGCCCTATAAACTTGTGTATGAACACATGAAAACATGCAAATATAATAAATAAATAGTATGAAAGATTAGTAACTGGAATCCAGTATGCATTTAGCTTTAGAGGAGATCAATCACTAGGAAAGACCATTGCAGAATTTCCTCAGATTGCACCTTGAGTATCAAAACTGTTTCTTTAAGAAAATGGCACATTCAATAAATTTTCAAAGAGTCAAATATGTATGCCATGGTATATGGTAAAGGGACATGGTTATTGAACACATTCCAGTAATAACTAACTTAGGATAGTGATATATTTATAAGTACTATGAACTTTTAGGCTCTTTGATCTTCCCCATGTGGGTTGGAGAAGATGATCAAAGTGAATGATTTTTCTCATCAGGAAACACTCACTTGTCTCATTAGAAACTTCAATTTCTGGGCATTGGATGCAATCAAAACAGCAGGGTGCCATTCCCTCCTGCTGTGGTTTTCTGAATCCAGGACCACAATCAGCACTGCACACGGAGAGCGGCATCTGAGGGAAATTAAACACATGCTGATATTGTGAGTTGTAACTACTCCTTCCATAACTGTATTGTACTAGGTCATTGAGACATCAATAAGCTTCTTTTATATACCAATGAGTGAGCATATTTCTCTTAGTATATTATATAATGCCATATATGAATGTGTGTAAACAGATTAATATGAAGTTATGAGCTTCAAAATACTAGTAATTAAAAAGAATATTGGGGTGTTTGCCGTGGGGAGACACTATGGAGTTTGTAACCTGAGTTTTCTAATCATGCTCATCAACTTGATACAAAGCACATTGAAAAGTTTGAATGCTCCTTAAGTAAAAATATCTCTTCATTATACTAGCCTGTCATTATATCTGTAAAACTTTTATTAGTTGGTATTTGCAATAGGAGTGTCCTACCCATTGTGGCCGAGGCTGTATTTGAAAAATCGAGCAGAGCAAACCAATAAGCAGTGTTCCTTCAGTGTCTATGCTTTTGGTGCAGTATCCAGATACCTATCTTATCTTCCATTGACTACAGTCAATGAATCAAGTCGACCATTCCTCTTCATTGTGTTAATGGTTAGTGTTTAATTACAGCAATTGCTTATTGAGCTGGGACTAATGGACATCTAAGACAGAGTAAATCATTCATCAAATCTCAGAAAGCAAAAATGAACTCCAACAAAATAGCACTGCATATCATGACAGAGTGAAAGAAATCAACAACTAAATAGGCAGAATTTGTGCATTTGTGGTGATAAAATGCTGAGTTGATCTGTACTGAGCTGGAATGTGGAGAGTGACATGAGATGAAAATGCTTTAGAAAGGCTGCAAATACTGGAAGAATCTGAACAAATTTAGATTTCTTAATGTTAATTAATAGATTTCTACAATTTTAAAATAATAAAACATTTGAATCATCAAAAACATATTGATAGAGATCTACATGTTGCTTTAGAAAACTGCTGGTTATTGCATGCTCCCTTCCCATCCTGTGTTTGGTAGTGATATCTGTGCCAAAACCATGATGTCTCCTATGCCTTGGTTCTTCCACAGTCTCCACAATATGGTTATATAAATATCTTCCTTTTTGCAGTTTTCTTGAAAGAAGTTCTCACAGTGTAGTGTTTGTAGACCTCAACTCCCTATGTAGCCTAGTTGACAACTTTATCACTGAGAGCTGCATCTCCTACAGTCTGGATGTTGAGTTTGGAGGTTGTGCTAATTGTGGACACATTTCTTCCCCTCTTTTCTATATCTTATCTTTATCATCCCTTTTTTAAAGCTTCCTAAAATATTAAGAAATATTTTGAAGAAGAGTGGACAAAAAGTACATACTTGCTCAATTTCTGCTAAATTATTTGGAGCCAGGGTCTTGCTATGCAACTCTAGCTTTCTTGAACTTGCTAGGTATGGCAGACTGGCTATAAACTGACAGACATTTACTTGACTCTGCCTCTCAAGAGTTTGTATTAAAGGTATGCACCACCACATGTACCTGGTATCACTTATGGTTTTTAAGAAATTCTTTGGGATTCTTTACATATAGTACGATATTATCAATAGCATTGCCCTAAAATACTTTTTTAATGTCATTGTACTTGAATAAATGTATTAATTATTAAAACAAAACTCTTATGAAGCTTTACGCCTTCTATTACAAGGTAGACATCAACCTCATTATAGGGGAAGGGCATCAATGGCATTTTCTCCACCACTGTTTGGATTCTTAGTTGGGGTTTTCCCTGTGGATCCCTCAACATTTCCCCTGTTCCAGACCTCTCTCCATACCTGCATTGTCTCTCTCTATCAAGAAATCTCCTTTCTTGCCCTCCTCTATTCCTCCCCTCTCTCAGGCCTCTTGTTTTTCCCCCTCCCTCTCTTCCCTTCCCACCTCCTTCCTCTCCACCCACACACTGTGATTCCACTTTGTTCCGGGGTTCTCATTCCCTTCCCTTTCTTCAAGGTAGTATGCAATCTTCACTTTGGGACCTCCTTGTTTCCTAGTCTGGCAGTGGGGACCGTAGACTGGCAATTGTTTGCTTTATGTCTAAAAATCAAAAATGAGTGAGTACATATCATGTTTATCTTTTGTGATTGGGTTACCTCAATCAGGATGGTTTCTTCTAGTTCCATCCATTTTCCTGCGAATTTCAAGTTTCCATTGTTTTTATTTCCACTTAGCATTACTCCATTGTGTAAATGCACCACATTTTCTCTATCCATTCTTTAGTTGAGGGGCATCTAGGTTGTTTTCATGATATGGCTATTACAAATAATGCTGCTATGAACATAGTTGAATATATGTCCTTATTGTATGAATGTGCATTCTTTGGGTATATGCCCAAGAGAGGAATTGCTGGATCTTGCGGTAGACTGATTCCCATTTTTCTGAGAAAGTGCCATACTGATTTCCAAAGTGGTTGTACAAGTTTGCACTCCCACCATCAAACTGACAGCAAGGCCCTGTTTCTTAAGGCAACACCCACAGAATCCATTGACATGGAAAGGTTGGGTTGTTGCCTACATAGAATTTTATACCTGTGTTTCAGTGTCTTTAGCATGGGAACGCATTCTTTAGAATGCCAAATCAGAAACATTAACACCAACACATGCTGTAAAATCTTCAGTGTATCATATTTCCTAACTGTAAAATATGCTATGACAATCATAGCACACGGCTTATGAGAGTAATTAATCCATGTGTGATTTGACTTAACGCTTACTATACAAGATAGAATCCTTATCTGGCACTCCTTGGATGACCTTGAACTGAAGATTAGATACCCTGATACTTAGAGCATAGCCAAGTACTATTTGTTTAAGAAAACAACATGTTTTCATGAAATGACTCCTAAGGATATTCTGCTATATTCCTAGATAAGAAAGTAATTGAGCCATCACCATAGAGGCTTCCTCATGCTCCAAATGGGAAAAAACATTAATACCCACAGCCAGACTTTATGCAGAAAGAGAAGGAAAGAGAGAACTTCTAACACATGCCTTTAAATAGGCTCTATCCAGCATATTCCTCCCCTAAGAGCTCATGGAACTCCTCAGAAAAGGAGACGGTAGTAATGTAGAAATCAAATTGAATGGATCACACTGGGAGAATGAGGTCCTCTAGAGCAGGTAAACAAAACTTGTGTGAACACACAGGGGATGGATTTCCAAACACAGAGTCTATAATGTTCTGAATGAGATCCTTGGCATTTACAGTACAGCATTCAGTATAGTATTTCTATAGAATTCCCATGTCCATGAATGATTGGTCATATGATTCTTGTGCCTTCTTTTGGAGAACTCTTCCTCCTGTTGTTTTGCCTTATCTATCTTTGATGTAGTAGGTTTGTTTTATGTTATTACATTTAATTTTATTAGGTTCTAATAGGTTCAGTGTGGCTGGATTTATGTTGAGGTCTTTGATCCAGTTGGACTGATCATTCTATTGCTGTCCATGTCTTGGGGAGCTAATCTTGATTCCCTCTGTGCAGTCACTGTCTGTGCATTGGGAAGCCACTGAGGTCTCCAGAGATGGTAGATTACAGGTTCCAATGGGGTGATGGTGGAGCAAAATGCCTGCAGATGGCTTGCCTGCTGATCTGCTAGTATGGCTGAGGTGGCTGGGGAAGAGCCTGGCATTTTATCCGTGAGACTTTGGCCTGCAGACGGGGCTGAGAAGCTGAGGGTGGTCACTCACCACTTGGTCCTCTCTGTGCAGTCCCAGTGTATGTCTCAGTGAGTGACTGTGGTCAAGGGTGATGGGTGTGTTTGAGAGCCTGGTTTGACTTGTAGATTACAGGGACTGATAGGTTGGTGTTGGAAGAAGCTATCTGAAGGAGGCTCTCCAGTGGATTGGCTAGTGCAGCTGAGGTGGAGGAGGGGCCAGGTGTTTTTCTTCAGGGATTAAGGACAAGAGACTGGGGTGTCCAGCTGGGGGTCTGGTGATTAACCTCTTTATCCTCTCTGTGCAGTCTGTCTCAAATTAGTTTTTTAAAGTTTATATCCCATGATAAAGGCTGTTGAACCTATGGCTATTTAGAAGGCTGTACCAGCTGCAACAAGGAATGGGAGGAATAGCTGTTTTTCAGAGTCCACCGTCCATATAAAAATGAATTTTGACCCATTAGATAAAGCACTAGAACAGGCACATGTAGTCAAACCATTAGTACATATTTGCCAAGTAGTCTCAGGACCCAGTAATATTGCTGGTGTCCTAAAGGCAGAATAGCAGACATCAGAATAAGAGGAAGTACTTAGATTAGAGGTTTGGGATATACCACATGTTCTTTCTCCTCTAACATTTATTTCAGCTTTCCCCAGCTACCATGTGTTTTATTAGAAACTGGGTGGGCAAGTCATTAGTAGGAGGCACTGACATCCAAGCAAAATCAACAAACCTGGTCAATTTTGAGCTGGCAATGATTAACTAAGATGTGAATTTTGTCAAGAGTTGAAAATAGGGATGGGAAAAATCTCTCAAATTCCTGGTGAAACTCTGGCATCAGGTCTCTTTAGAACCCAAAATGCGAGTCCCTGGGGGTGGGTAATTTCTAGTAAATCTATTCCCAGCCTTGAGCCAATTTCCCATAACACTTTTCTAGGCAAAACTGAAAGTATGGGGATTCTATGCCTGCAAGCATGGTTACAGAAGGAAGACCATGCTTTAGGATTTCACAATGGGGTCAAGAACATTTTTCTGGAACCTTCATTACAAAATGTTATGGGATGGGAACAGCTAAGGTCTGAGGAACAAAAATATATGGTTTATACCAAGCAAACTTAGCTTGGTTAGAGACTAAAAATGGCTGCAAGGAATAAGATGAAGTTAGTTTGGTACCTCACCCCCCCACACCCAATCTTACATCATCCTCTCAAATCTTGAAAGGGGACTTCCATTTTCAGTGGCTCTCTGGGCAAATAATATTGTTGAAATACAAGTAATTTTCCATTTGCTGTCTGCCAAGAAACAAAATTTGTAATGTGCCATGGCCCAATTTGGAGGAATATTAAGAATGGAAATAGGGAATCTGCAGCAGTAGAAGTAAGGATAGTTAACCACAGAGACCAGTTAAGTGGGGACTTGTATCATTTGTTTCCTTCTGATTTGTTTTAGTATTTATTTATTTCTAAGATTGTTTCTACCATGACTCTCTAATTGTACCTGATTGGTTAGCAAAGTGTCCTATAGCGGGATTTTTTATTTGGCCCACCCCCAGCTTCCAAATGAAGATACGGACACTTATTCTTCATTAGGAATACTCCACCTTATCTTAGCTCTTATTTTAATCTGTTTCTCTTTATCTACAATTTGCTTCAGGCTTTTTACCTTTTTCTTTCTGAATATCTTATTTTCCTGCTGTCACTGCCTGGCTGACTGGTGGCTGCCTGGCTTCTAGCCCAAGGAGTTTCTCTCTCTCCTCATTCTCTTCTGTTTTTTCTTCTTTTTCTTCTCTCCTATTTATTCTCTATACCTACATTTTGCCTAAGACTTCGTAGCCTTCTTTCTTTTTGTATGTCTTATTTTCCTGCTATACCTGTCTTACTGGTTGTTCGGTACCTGGGATCTAGCTGTGAGACTGTCCCTCTCTCCTCTTTGTCTTATTTTCTCCGTTATTCTACTCTCTATTTTTTCCTCTGCCTGCCAGCCCTACCTATCCCTCTCCTGTCTAGTTACTGGCCAGTCATCTTTTTATTAGAATCATAAGGTGCCCTAGGCACAAACAGTGAAACAAAAACACATCCCTACATAATTAAACAAATGCAACATAAATAAATGTAATACAGCCTGACATCATTAGACAAATGCAGTGTGAAGCAATGTAACACACCATTCCACAGTTAAATTAACATTATACAACGATGCCATCAGATTATAGAGATATTTCAGCTAGTAAATCCCCTAGTGGTTGATGTAGGATTATTTGATTTTAGCTAGTACCTTTTGTGATCATTAGCCACCTTGAAATCCAGTATGGGTCCTGGTATTTCAATGGGCAATATATGTAGCCATTTGCCCACTTCTTTTGAATGGACCAAATATTCACACATTCTGTTGAAGATCAAAAATGTTGTACTCTTTTCTGTAACTTTCTCTGATGAAATTAGAATGCTGTTATCAGGGCTCAGGAAGGCAAAAATGTTACTAAGAGGCTTGCAGGGAATTAGGGAAATAGAACAGTCATCAGAGGCAGCTGGTTTGCTGACCCAGCTGAAGAGAATGGGATCAATCACATAGACTGCGCTGTTTGACATCAGCTCTCAACAAGTACTAATCTCTCCTGTTTGTAGTATTACTTGGGGATGGCATGGTGTATATTAGTTTGGAGTAGTATGTAGTCCACATATGATTTCTGGATGCTATCTAACAACTAAGTGTAAATCTGTTGGATAAGATACAGACTAGTGACAGGAGTTGAAGTTAAGGAACTTAAGGAAAATCTTGTTAGAACTTACTCCTCATGAATATGCAACAGACAGTGAAGCTGAGTCTGTTAATTGACATCACAGGACAATTTACCAGGAGACCTGTGAGGGGGGTTCAAGTTGCAACTCCCTGAAACATACATAAATACTTAGAAGTTATAAAAACAGATAAATAAATTGCTGGAGTAGACGCATACATTTAAGTCATAGGAAAAGCTTTTGGACTGAATAAAAATGATTTTGTGTTAAAAACATTAACATTAATTCTTTGGTCAGAGAGCTGCTCCATGTAATTCCAATCTAAATATCAATCTCCACAGAAACCAATTTTCCTAAAATTCATACATATTCACAAAAGATGACAGATAGTCTAAATAATCCAGAATAAAAAGAAAAATTTTGGAGGTATTCAGATTCTCAATCTTAGGATATACTATATATCCATAATAATAAAAACATTATGTCACTGGCATGAAAAAACACTTTCAAGAAAGTTGCTAAAAATATATGCTAGAGAAAAGAAAACATATTCAAATCATGGTGCTGAGAAAACTAGAAATCCATATGTAGAAGAATGAATTGAGACAGTATCTATCACCTTGTGTGACAATGAATTTCAATTCCATCAAAGACCTAAACCAGAATCACTGAAACACTGATACAGCTGGAAGGAAGCATGGGCAGTACCCCACATGATATCAATGTAGGAAAAAGAGACTGAATAGACCTCCCTTTCCTGGAAATTATACCCAATAATTGACAAGTAGAATATTATCAAACTAAAAATCTTCTTCATGGCTAAAGAAACAATCATCCATGTGCAAAGGAAGCCCAGAGGAATGCAAAGAATCTTTGCTGGCTCTATATTTCTCAGAAGATCACTATTCAAGATAAAAAAGAAGAAAAAATCCTCAAGAAAAAATGAGTCAAACAGATGACCAATTTTAATAATGGTCCTGGGACTGGCAGACATACATGGGAGACCTGCGCTTTTGCAAATGTAAAAGAGAGGAAGTGATGGGCGGTTTAGAGAGAAATAATCAGAGGAGAGGGGGAGGAAGAAGCTAAGATATGGCTGGGAAAATTAATCTGTTGATTATTAAAAATTAACTTAGATTTGCTTAAAGTATATAAAATACAAACAAAGTGGGCCTGGGATCTTTGCTGAGCATCCTCAAAAGAATAAAATAATGGCTAAGCTATCATAGCAAACAAAATATAATCATCATAAATATCTATTAGGGAAATGCAAATACTAATTTCTTAAGAGTTCGTCCTCCCCAGTCAGAATAACAAACAGCAACAAAACAATGAACAGCAAATGTTAAGGGTAGTATGTGGAGTCTCAAAAAATGGAGGTAGTGGGGGGAGTGGCTTCTTAAGACAGACTGTTAAAGTAGAATATTTCAGGAAGGATAGTGAACCTCACCTGGCTCTGTCCAAGTCCATTAATATAGTTTCATCACTAACAAAAAGAAGTAATTGTTCACACAATGGTTTACATTCAAGGACGTGCCTGGTTTTCATTGTGATTACATTTGCATTAACATGCATCATGGTTACAGTGCAATACACAGTAGAGTAACTGACTTCATTCATCCCTGGGCTTTTGGGGAAAAAAGCATTTCTCCTGAAAGATATGTTCAGTGTTTTTTTCTTGGGGGCAGATAACAAAAACGTAAGTGTATTTCTAAGTTACTATGTTTCATAATGCCACTATGGTCTCAGAAATGAAGAAGTCACAGATGGGCCCAATGACCTAGGAATAGAGAGTGTCATCCCAATATATTGATTCAGCGATTCCTACTGGATAAAAGAACATTAAAGAACGTCAACTTTAAGATTCGAAGAGGAAACTTGATTTCTTCATTGACAAAAAGTTTATCATTAGAAATAAATTCAGCAGAACAATTATTTACATCAGAAAGAAGCACAACCTATTTAGACCGGGCCATCAACACAATATATTCATTCAGAAATATATTTGTGGAAGACGGGATATTCTGTGACCCCTGGAATCCCTGGAAATCAAAACTACTGGTAGTGTCTAGTTCTACAGAGAATCATGTCTGCTATTGTGATTTTCTCTGACCTGGCCTGGGCCTTTTCTGACTCTTCCCCTTTCATATATTATAGCACCATCTGGTGTAACATGTTTGTCTCATCTTAAATGGCTTTCTCATGAGTAGAGTAGTTTATTAGTTCACACTTTTTGCCATTTGCAATAAGACAATTTTGTGCTATGGGACAGATTCTCTACTGTATTGGATGAAATCATACTGCCTGTGGCTGAAGAATATCCTAAAAATATTTTTCATCTGTCTTGTTTGTTATTGTTAATGCAGGGCCTCAGATTCACAGCCTGCAGGGAAAAAGTGTAAGAGAATTCCACAGGGGAGTGAAGAATATTGTCAGAAAATTCTTGGGTTGTTACAAGTGTTAACTACAGTCATCAATAAAAGTATAAACTAGCATGCACTCACATATGAGCTGTGCATATCTACACTGAACATTTGGAGTTCATGTTATCATGCTCAAAGATGGCCAGATACTTTGCTAATATGCTGTTCTCTTGGATTTTTATTTCTTGTTTTCTGCAGATTCCTACTTTTGTGTGTTCCTACACCAGCACTGAGTGCTTAGTCAGAATGAATTACCGTTTAAATGGGAAAGGAAATGTGGTGATTTCTGGCTTTTTTCCTGCTTATGCTATCTATCCACTCAACAGAACAATTGATTGGAGGATGACTAAATTCAACAGAGATTTTATGGTTGAGTATGTCTTTTTTCCATTTGTTCATCATGTAAATTTGGCATTCATGTGCCCTAGGAAAGTATGGATTCAAACATCATTCTCCTCTTTTTATCCCATTAAGGCATTTTCTCTCTTGCATTCCTAGATTTCTTCTGTGGTGCTCTCTTCTTAGTGACTCATCTTGTGATTTCAAGGGGGAATGGGAATTTGGGTTGTATTCATTTTCTTTTCCACAATCAACACTGGGAATTTCCACCATATCCCCCCCAATGCATGTAAATCCTCAGGATGAGGGTGCTTTCAATATTAGCTCTGCTGGAGATGGAATTTTTAATAGAAGATTGATAGAGATTGTGGGGACTCTAGAAGTCGAGCTGTGCTCCTGTGAGAAGAGCTGATGCCACCGAAGTGAGTGACCAGTAATTCCCTTGTGTGTGAGTGATAAATAATATGTGTTTTTGCTGCTGAAGATTTGTGAGCAGGAATGTCAGAATTAGACACTGTGACCAACTCTTTACTTTAGAAATGCCTTCATCTGTTTCATATTCTTTCATCTGACTTCTAATATTTGTATAATGTGATAACTTACATGTTTACCTATTTGGTCCATAAAGATACAATGTAATTTCTTAATTGTCATGAAAATCTTTCTGTGTCCCCATTAATTGTGGAGGGACTCTGAGAAATTCTTCCAGTCATTATCAAAGATGCAAGATTAATGCATAGTGACAAACAATTCTAATTGAGTACCTTAGGTCCTGCTAAAGGTAAACAACATGTGTTATGGTTTAAAAGAAGTCAGGTTTATTTTATCCCAGGCTGACATGCCCATAGCTGTAGGTAACCACACAACACATATCTAATAATGAGAAGTGCAGCTTACACTCAAGTCTGAACTGAACACGATCAACATGGAAATATTTATTCAGGAATTAAATTGGCCACAACAGGTGGAAAAAATACCCAAAGTAAGCACAGGACTGATGGATTTTTGTCTGTGTGGCATTTCTCTGTTTGCCATAGTACTCAAATAGATAGATAGATAGATAGATAGATAGATAGATAGATAGATAGAGATAGAGATATATAGATATATATTCATCTAAAAAGTCAAGCAACTATTGAATATATTTATCATCGTGACATCAATATCTATTTGGGGTATAGAGGATATTTCATCATATGTAAAAATGTACAATGATTAAATTACGGAGTTTAATGTGCCCTCCTTTCACCTTTAAACTTGTTATGCTATTCACTATACATTTTATGGCAAATCATGTTTTATCCAAAGTAAGAATGTTGCTGGTTATTAGATGGTTGCACACCTATAATCTGAACATTTGTGTATCACAGACAGGTTTTCAAGGCAGACATGATCTATATAAAAAGTTTAAGAAAATCCAAATAAATATTTACATGTTTAACAATAGTGTTATTTTAGAAATATCTTTCTAATGCTCTTAAGTTCCAGAAATACATTGTAAGTAGACCTAATAAAACAACACAGCTTGTGAATACCTATAAAAAAGACAACTACTGTCCCATTAAGTTTTGCATTTTTGCATACAATGCACATAAAATTAAAGGAATGCAAACTTAGAAAATGGAAGATCTAAAGATAATTCTTAAAGTTTTTAAACTAGTATGTTTTATGGGGAAACAGTCTCCTCAAAATTTTGATCATTAATGCACATTGGTTGGTATATAACAGGAAGTTTCTGATCCAGAATGCTCATTCTGAAGACATTTTAAAAGTATTGTTTTATGTGAGTGTGTTATTGAAGGCTGCTACATGCATAGTAGACTTACAGTAATTTCTGTAAATACATGATTTTTCTACAGATTCAGAAATTCACAGTGTGTTAAGTATGAAGATAGAAGTGACTTATGATGCCCATTGACTTCAGAATTTCTCTACACTTTTTCATAGTACTTCCCTATTGCGGAAATTGGAGTATTGAATCACTCACCATCTCTGTTCTGGGGTTGATCAGTGATTTTCCGATCTAATACTATTGCATTAAATAAGTTGGGTAGGCCTGAGCTTAATGTGTACATGATTAGAATTGTTATACCCTGTCGTTAGATTTTTTTCCTTTAATTAGTACAAAGTATGCTTCACTGTTTTTATGAATGGGATTTGTTTGATATCTAATTTGTCACACTTTAAGATAGCTATGCCTGCTTACTTTTTAGATACATCTGTTTGGAATCCTTTTTCCATCCTTTAACACTAATTTTACTATCTATCATTTGTTGTAATATGTTTCTTGGAATCAGATAAATCCTGGGTATTGTTTTCTGATTCAATTCATTTGTCGTGTCTCTTCATAAACATTAGGAGATCATAAATAGTAGTAGTTATTATTAAATGGTAGGTATTACATCCTTTCATTTGTTGTTGTTTTTACATTTTCTATTACATTCTGTAATTGTTTATTCTTCCCTGCCATCTTGCACATAGTTAGTCTTTTCTTCAGACCCAACTCTTCTTTTCTGTATTTTATGTAGAACTCGTTTAGTGGTCATAATTTCCTCCAACCTCTTTTAATCATGAAAAGTTTACCTTTCTCATTTCTTATAACTGACAATTTTGCTGGATATAGTACTCTGGGGAGTACCAGTGATGTTTTGTAACTTGTAGAATATCCCTTCTTTTTCCTATCTATTGAAAGAATCTGGTGCTATTCTGATGGGCATCCCTTTGACTGTGATTTGATCTCTCCATGTACAGATTTATCTGTCCTTTTTTGGTTCTGCATATGAGCTATCACATTTTATAACATTGGGAAGTATTTGTGGTCCTATATATATGAAGTTCTCCAAAATAAACCACAATTAAGAAAAAAGCAAGTTTCTAAAATACAGAAAAATTGAGATCACTTAAATGCTTTCCAACAAGCTGCAATAGACTAAATTAGACATAAACAACAAAAGAAAGGGTGGAAAGAAAACAAATATATGTAAGCTGAGTTATACAAAACTGAACCAAAGTTGATTGAAGAAAGCAAGAAGGAAGTTATAAAATTCTTTGTGTTGCATGAATATCAAATCACAACATAACAAAATCTATGGGGAAAATGAAAGCAGTCATAGGAGAAAAGTTTATGGCACTGAGAACCCAAATCAAAATGTTTGAGAAGTCAAAAATTAATAACTGGATGAGACCCCTTAAAAACCTTGAAAATGTAAGAATAATTAAAAACTCAAAAAGGTAAGTGGAAAGAGATCATCAAAATCAGGGCAGAAATTAATGACTCAGAAATGGAAAAATTGATAAAAAAGAATGAATGAATCTAAAGATAAGTAGATTGACAAACTGTACCTAAAATAACAAAAATAAAAGGTAAATAATCAAAAGAAGTTAAATGTATGAGGAGAGCCATTACAACAGACACTAAGGAAAATAGGAAAATCATAAGAGATGTTTGAAAGCATATGTAACCCTCTAAATTGGATACATTTCAAGGCATGGATAAATTCCCAGATGAACATATTACCACTCAAGATTAAACATGAAGTTATTAAGCTAAATATATCCATAACATAAGGTGAGATAAAACAATAATTAAAAACATCCCCATACCCAAAAAAGCTCATGATGGGGTCACTGCAAATTTGCAGCAGTCTTTCAAAGAAAAATAGCACTAAAACTATCATACATTTAGGAAGAAAAAGATCATTTATGTTATAAAGCCAGTAATACCTTGAATTGAAAAAATAGGAAGACTCTACCAAAGTGGGGAAAAAACATAGGTTAATGTTTGATGAACATTGACACAAACTAACCAGTTGTAAACTCAATTAAAGAACACATCAAAATGGTTATATGCCATAATCATATTGCCTCATCCAAGCAATGTCAGACTGCTTTAACATCATTAAATCAATTAATGTAATCCACCATATAAACAGCCCAAAATACAGGAAAAAAATTGATCTGCTGATAAAGTGGATTAAAGACCTCTGGTAATATCCAATATGATGTCATGGTAAAAGTCCAGGAGAAAATAGGGATTTAGAGAATGTAGCTCAGCATTATAAAGGCTACATATAATAAACCTACCTCAAGCATCATCAGAATTGAAGAAAAAAATCAGTCTTTCAATGCATTTCTGAAAAGGACAAAGATGTCCATTCTAACCACTTCTATTCAACACAGTACTTGTATTTCTACCAAGAGAAATAAAGGAACTTAAAGAAATAAAGCTTTCAGGAACAAGAAAAGAAGTCAAAGCATCTTTATTTGCAGATGTTATAGTGAAATGCAAAAAGAAATTGATCCTAAGGCCTGTATCAGAAATATCACACAGCTGATACAGACATTCAACAGACATTTAAAAAACAGCATTCAAAACATGATATACAAATGCTAAGCATTCTGAGAAAGAAATCAAAGAACCAATTCCTCTCGACATAACTCCCCAAATAAAATACCTGTGAATATGTTAACCCAAGTCAAAGAAAGAGAGATGCAATAAAAACTTTAACAACATGGAAGATTTAAATAAACTTCTGTTGTAGAGTGTTCACCAGAGAAGAATGCTTAGACATTTGGTTGAAACCAAATAACAGCATTGATATCTGACCAACAACTACACCAGGTGTTCCAGACCCCATAGTAGCCTCAATCCTGTCTCACAGTGAAGCTTCGAGGACAAAAACCATGATTTCAGTTGACATACTTCAGTTATCAAGAACAGTTAGTCAGAGGCAGAACAGCAGAAGGTGCCATGTGGTGCTGAGAAGAAGATATATTCTTTTGTGTTTGGATGGAATGTTCAATAGATATATGTTAAAACCAGTTGGGTCATAACTTCTGTCAGATCCTTTGTTTCTTTGTTAAGTTTCTGTCTGGTGCTCCTGTCTAGTGGTGTAAGGGGGGTGTTGAAGTCTCCTACTATAAGTGTGTGTGGTTTTATGCGTAGTTTGAGCTTTAGTAATGTTTCTTTTACAAATGTGATGCCTTCGTATTTGGGGCATAGATGTTCAGGATTGAGACTTCATCTTGATGGACTTTTCCTGTGATGAGTATGAAATGCCCTTCTTCGTCTCTTTTTATTGATTTTAGT
The DNA here is from genome assembly GCF_003668045.3 of Cricetulus griseus. Classification (NCBI taxonomy): domain Eukaryota; kingdom Metazoa; phylum Chordata; class Mammalia; order Rodentia; family Cricetidae; genus Cricetulus; species Cricetulus griseus. Next base: position 20,525,479 of record NC_048602.1, on the reverse strand, counting down.
TTGAAGTCTAATTTGTTAGATATTAGTATTGCTATACCAGCTTGTTTCTTGGGCCCATTTGATTGGAAAATCTTTTACCAACCCTTTACTCTGAGGTAACACCTGTCTTTTAAGTTGCACAAACATGACATGTACTCACTCTTATGTGGATTTTAGACATAGAGTAAGGATTGCCAGCCTACAATCCACACTGCCAGAGAAGCTAGTAAACAAGGAGGACCTTAAGAGAGACATACATGGTCCCCTGGAGAAGGGGAAAGGGACAAGATCCCCTGAGCAAATTGAGAGCAAGAGAAGATGGGGGAGGGAGACAGGAGAATGAGAAGGGGAGGAGAGGAGGGATGCAGAGGACATGAGGGAGCAGAAAGGTTGAGTCAGGGGAAGAATAGAAGATAACAAGAATGGAGATATCATAATAGAGGGAGATATTTTAGGTTTACCGAGAAATCAGGCACTAGGGAAATGTCTGGAGAGCTACAAAGATGACACCAGATAACAATCTAAGCAACAGAGGAGAAGCTACCTTAAATGCCCTCCCCTGATAATGAGATTGATGACTGACTTATATGCCACCCGATAGCCCTCATGCAGTAGCTGGTGAAAGTAGAAGCAGACACCAACAACTAATCACTGAACTGAACTGGAATTCAGATTCAGAGAAGGAGGAATGATGAGCACAGGGGTCCAGACCAGGCTGGTGAAACCCACAGAAACAGCTGACCTGAACTCTTGCTCCCAGACTGATAGCTCGAACACCAGCATGGGACTGATCTAGACCCTAGGAACATGGGTTTCTGTGAGGAAACCTCGGAAATCTACAGGACCTCCTGTAGTAGTTCAGTACTTATCCCTAGCATAGGTGTGGATTTTGGGAGCCCATTCCACATAGAAGAATACTCCCTGAGCCAAGACACACGGGGGTGGGCCTAGGCCCTATCCCAATGTATATGATAGGCTCTGATGACACCCTATGGAAGGCCTCACCATCCAGGCGAGCAGAAAGGATATGTGATAGGTAGGGTTTTAGTTGGGGCAGGGTGGTAGGGGGTGACAGAAGGGAGAAGGGAACTGGGATTGTCATGTAAAACAATCCTGTTTCTAATTCAAATAAAAGAATCTGAAGAAAAAAGAGAAGTTAGAAATGATCTTTCTGCTTCTATTGTGTGACACAATTTGAAGATTATTGGTATTAGCTCTTGTTTGAATTTCTGATAGAATTCTGCAGAAGCCATCTGTTCCTGGGCTTTTTTTGTTTGGGAGGCTTTTGATGACTGCTTCTGTTTCATTAGGGCTTATAGGTTGTTTAATCTGTTTATGTGATCTGGATTTAATTTTGGTAATTGACATATATCCAGAAAACTGTCCATTTTCTTTAAATTTTCAAATCTTGTGGAGTACAAATTTTCAAAGTATGACCTGAAGATTCTTTGCATATCCTCAGTGTCCATTGTTATGTCCCCTTTTTCTTTTCTGATTTTGTGAATTTGCATGTTATCTATCTGTCTTTTGGTTATTTTGGATAAAGGATTGCCTATGTTGTTGATTTTCTCAAAGAACCAACTCTTTGTTACATTGATTCCTTGTATTTTTCCTGGTTTCTACATTATTGATTTCAGCCCTCATTTTGATTACTTCCTGGCATGTCCTCCTCTGGGGTGAGTTTGCTTCTTTTTGTTCTAGAACTTTCAGTTGTGCTGTTAATTTTCTAGTGTGACTTTTCTCCAGGTTCTTCATGTGGGCACTTAGTGCTATGAACTTTCCTCTCAGTACTGCTTTCAAAGTGTCCCATAAGTTTGGGGATGTTGTGTCTTCATTTTCATTTAATTCTAGGAAGTCTTTAATTTCTTTCTTCATTTTTTCCTTGACCTAGGAATGGTGCAATTGCATATTGTTCAATTGCATGCATTTGCTAGGTTTCTGCAATTTTATTGCTGTTGAATTTTAACTTCAAAGCATGGTGGTCTGATAGGATACAGGTGGTTATTCCAACTTTTTTGTATTTGCTGAGGTTTACTTTGTTGGCTAATATCTGACCAATATTAAAGAAGGATCCAGGTGGTGTTGAGAAGAAGGTATATTCTTTTGTGTTTGGAAAGAATGTTTGCCTAGGTGTCTGTTTAGACCAATTGGGTCATAACTTCTGTTAGTTCTTTGTTTCTTTGTTAAGTTTTGCTCTGGTGGTCCTGTCTAGTGGTAAGAGTGGGGTGTTGAAGTCTCCCACTATAAGTGTGTCAGGTTTTATGTGTGATTTGTGTTTTACTAATGTTTTTACAAATGTGGGCTCCTTTGTAGTTGGGGGTTAGATGTTCAGAATTGAGACTTCATCCTGATGAATTTTTCATGTTTTGAATATGAAGTGACCTTCTTCATCTCCTTTGATTGATTTTAGTTTGAAGTCTAATTTGTTAGATATTAAGTATAGCTACACCAGCTTATTTCTTGTGTCCATTTGATTGGAAAATCTTATCTCAACCCTTTACTCTGAAGTAACATTTGTCTTTGAATTTGTGGTGTGTTTCTTGTATGCAGCAGGAAGATGTATTCTGTCTTTGGATCCATTCTGATACCTATGTCTTCTTATAGGCCAGTTAAGATCATTAATATTGAAAGAAATTAAGGACCATTGGGTGTTAATTCTTGGGTTTTTTTATTTGATGGTGGTGGTTTTATTGTATGTAGATTTATCCCACTTTTTCTTTTGAATTTTGGTAAAGTGGGATTATCTATTGCCTATGTTTTTTAGTGTAGTTAACATTCTTGGGTTGGAGTTTTTCTTCCAGTACTCTGTATGGCTGAATTAGTGGGCATGTATTGGTTAAATCTGGTTTTGCCATGGAATAGCTTATTTTCACTATTTATAGTGATCAAAAGCTTTGCTGGGCATAGTAGTCTGGGATGGTATCCATGGTCTCTTAGTGTTTTTAGAATATCTATGCAGGACCTTCTGGTTTTCAGAGTTTCCATGGAGAAGTCAGGTGTAATTCTGATAGTTTTGCCTTCATATGTTACTTGGGCTTTTTTCTTTGCTATACTTAATATTCTCTCTTTATTCTGTATGTTTGGGGTTTTGATTATTATGTAGTGAGGGCACACTTTTGGTGATCCACTCTATTTGGTGTTCTGTAAGCTTCTTGTACTTTCATTGGCATGCTTTCTTTAGGTTGGGAAGTTTTCTTCTATAATTTTTGAATATTTTTATGCATCATTGAGTTGGGCTACTTCACCTTCTTCTGTATCTATTATTCTTAGGTTTGGCCTTTTGAAGGTGTCCCATATTTCCTGGAAATTTTGTGCTAGGGATTTGTTGAAGTTAACATTTTCTTTGGTCGATGAATCTATTTCTCCTAGTGTATCTCCAATGTCTTATATCCTCTCTTAAATATCTTGTATACTGTTGGTTATGTTTGCATCTGCAGCTCCTGATCATTTGCCCAGGCTTTCTAATTCCAACATTCCCTCAGACTGTGGTTCTTTTATTGTCTCTAATTTGCTTTTACACCTTGCACTGATTGAATTGTTTATTGCAATTTTTGGATTATCTTTTCCTACATTTCTTGAATTTTTTGTTTTTTGAGGTCATTTTCTTCTGCTTCATCTCTGTTGGGATGCTCAGGTCTTGCTGGTGTAGAATCTGTAGACTCTAGTGGTGTCATATTATTTTTTCTGTTGTTGAGTGTCTTCCTATATTGTTGTCTTCCCATCCCTTTTTTCAATGGGTGCAGATGGGCTCTCTTTCTCTACTGGTTGGTATGGGTCCAAGGTTCTCTTCCAGTGGGTGAAAGTAGGTCCAGTACTCTGATGGGTCTCATGATGGGTGCAGGCAGGTCTGAGAAACTCTCTCCCAATGGGAGTTCCGGGAATAGCACTGAAGTGTTGGCAGACTCTGGATGGCTTGATCCTGTGGGGTGAGTCAACATGTCTGCAGTCCTCAGGCCGGGTGATCCCAAAGTAGGCAAGTCAAAGTCAGGACTGAGACAGGGGCCCACAGTCACCTCTCCCCTCAGTGGGGACTGGACTACCACAGGGATGTCAGCAGACTCTGGGTTGCTTGGTCCACTGGGGAGAGTCAACATGTCCACAATCCACAGGCCAGGAGATCCCAAAGAACTAATATTCCCATTATAATGCAAACAAATGATGGGAAGATACTTAAATAAGGATTTTTTAAAGGAAGTATTAAAACTGTGAAAGTCATTGCACCAATCTTGCACATTTGTCATGTGTTATGTGGTGTGAGTCTTTCTCTTAAATAGTCTTTTGCCTTCTATGCAGGTTTAAGTTGAGGAATTACCAATGTATTTTGGCCATGATGTTTGCCATTGAGGAGATCAACAGCAATCCCCTTCTATTACCAAACACAACCCTGGGATTTGTGGTTCAGAATGTCCCAGAGGGTCAAAGATATACTCTGGCCAATCTTTTTGGAATACTTTCAGGCCCTGGCTATGCCCTCCCCAACTATAGGTGTGCAAGGGAGAGCATGTCAACTGCTGTACTTACAGGACCATCCTGGGCAATATCTGAATACATAGGAACACTGCTGGATCTTTATAAATTTCCACAGGTGAGAGATGGTGATGGGCTAGGACCTGATGTCCACTCTGCTTGACGATCTTTTTGGTGTCTTAGGAAAAACAGGTAAACTCAAATCACTCTTATGGGTAGGCAAACGATGAAGACAGTTTGTATTGCATCTGTATTCATGTAATATAGAACAGGGAGAAGAAAAAGGCTGGACTACAGAAAGCACAGCATTGAACTTTTGAATATATTCTGTACTTTTCTGGAAACCCATAGGAAGGCAGGTTTGTCCTTCAAAGAACTATTGTCCAACAGGCTTCAAAACATTGCTGTAGAATTGAGTTGAGTTTTATAACAATGTTCTTGGGTCTGATTGTTTTTCTCTACAGCTTACTTTTGGGCCTTTTGATGCTACCCTGAGTGAACAAAGACAGTTCTATTCCATATACCAAGTGGCCCCCAAGGACACATATCTGGTGCTTGGAATTGTATCTTTGATGCTTCATTTTCACTGGATTTGGGTTGGACTTTTTATGATAGATGATGACAAAGGTGCCCAGACTCTGTCAGATTTGAGAAGTGACCTGGAGAAAAATGGAGTCTGCATAGCATTTGTGGAAATGATCCTGGTCACCAGGGGTTCGTTTCTCACCACATCCTGGAAAAATCAGGTGCAGATCCTGGAATCAACGGCCAATGTGATTATTATTTATGGTGACTCTGATTCTCTACTAAGCTTGATTGTAAATATTAAACAGAAGTTATTTACATGGAAAGTCTGGGTCATGAACTCACAATGGGATGCTGCTAAATTTGATAACTATTTCCTGTTAGATGTATTGCATGGTTCCCTTATTTTTTCACACCATAATGAGGAGATTATTAATTTCACAGATTTTATTAAGACAGTCAATCCTTCCAAATACCCAGAAGACATTTATCTTCATGTACTGTGGCATTCATTCTTCAATTGCTCATTTTTGAGGGAAGATTGTAAAATTGTGGATAACTGTCTGCCTAATGCCTCCTTGGAGTTCTTGCCAGGGAATATATTTGACATGGCTATGAGTGAAGAGAGTTACAATGTGTACAATGCGGTGTATATTGTGGCCCACAGTCTACATGAGATGATGCTCAATCAAGTACAGTTTGAAGCACTTGGAGGAGGAAAAGAGAAAGAATTCATCCCGTGGCAGGTAATGCTATTTCTCTAGTATCATGCCGGCAGCAACATGACACTCTAAGGCTCTATAAATTCACTCAAACTAGATAATATACATTTTAGATTATTTTATCAAAAATCTGCAGGACAGACTATGCAAGAAGGAATTTGTTTTAAATCAAAATATAGTTGTATTACCAAGGGTCCTATGATATTTCTGGGTAAAATTTTCAATGTAAAAACTTGATTTATCCCAGAGATTTCAGTCAACACAAGAGTCAGAGACAAAGAATTTTCTATTGAGCATGAAGACTTCCAAACTCATATGTCATTAAATCATTCATTTTGCATAGTAAAACTGTCATTAATTTCAAGACTTCTTCAGTAATGACTTTATTTTCAAAAGGGAGGGAGAGATTTCACTATGCACATTCATGATTTGGGAGTGCTTGGTTCTACAATTTTCTATCAAAGTTATTGGGATATTTTAGAAGCATAATGATGTTTCCATTATCCTTGGGTATCATTTGATTGTTGTGATATATATCTATACTAAAAGTGCTTTTCACATCAGGGATTAACATCAATAAGAGATATTTTCTGATTCTGCCTCTATTGCACTTCTCTGGAGTTTATGTGACATAACATCATGCATCTCCTTTAGCTTAACCCTTTTCTAAAGAACATACAACTCTTCAATCATACTGGAGACAAGGTGGTTATGAATTGGAAAAGGAAGTCACATGAAGAATACGACATTCTCAATTTTTGGAATTTTCCAAAAGGTCTCAAGTTAAATGTGAAGGTAGGGACATTTTCTCCAAATGCTCCAGAAGGCCAGAAGTTGTTCTTATCTGATCACATGATACAGTGGGCCACAGGACTAACTGAGGTGGGTTTCACCTTATTTCATTATTTTGACCTGTATGAAAATTTAAAAATTGTATTTCTGCTTACCATACCCCTTAGCTGTCCACAAAGGCCATTTATAGACATAAATGACCAACATATAAATAATTGTCTTCATATCCAATTTTGTTGGATGAAATATATATTCTCCAAGGTGCTCCTTTATTTAATGTCATAATCATAGCATCTGTTTCATGATTATCTCTATCATTGTCATGAGTCACTTGACAGATTTATTTTGATTCCAGCTTAGAAGGTTTAAGTCAATAGTCAGTTGGCATTAGCTTTCAGACACCTGTCAATGAAGAAGACTATGACTGGAATGTGTAGATGTTTTAGTTGTTCATTAGCTGTTACCAAAATGAAACCTAACATAGAGTATAGGAAAACTTTCTTGGCTCAAAGTTAGAGGGTATATTCAATCACTGCAGGAAGCAATGATTTTAGGCAGTAGAAGTAGCTGTTCACATTGAATTAACTGTCAACATCCAGAGACAGTTAACACACTTTCTTCCTTTTCATTTTTCTGGAACCAGGGCCAATTAATTGGTGCCACCTACTTGAGAGAGGATTGTTGACCTCAAGTAACCTCATCTAGAAAAGCTTTCACAGTAATTCTCATAGGTTGGTTTGAACAATGTTTCTAAGACCTGTGTAGTTGACAAGATGAGCCATCACTATGGAATAATATTTTATTTGCCTTTGTATCCAGGAGTCAAGAGACAGTAGGTTTGTAGTCTCAGCAAGACATGCCGTGAAGGACCTAAAGTTTTACCTCATTATCTTTCAACAGTTTTTTAACAAAGTCATGTCATTAGAGACATGTAATGACCTAGGGCCTCTGAATGACTCACTTTATTAATAGTAACAATTCAACTATTCAATATTTTTAAAACCCCTACTTATTACAGATTCCATGAAACCCTGAATATTTGTTACCATTCATTTTATTCTTCTCAGATTCCTCAGTCTGTATGCAGTGTTAGTTGTGATCCTGGATTCAGGAAAACCCACCAAGAGGGCAATGTTGCCTGTTGCTTTGACTGTACCCCTTGCCCAGAGAATGAGATTTCCAATGAGACAGGTAAATATCAGTGATGCAGAAACAACCACACTTGTCCACATCTGCAAAATCTAAGAAAATTAAGAAATAGGCAATTGTTAGAAAACTTTAAGTTACAGTTCATTTCCCACACTGAAATAAGCCACTATTGACATTGAAATTCATACCTGGTTGTGTTCTTGAGTAATTGGTGTCAGGGCTGCCTACAGGAAACTGTTCTTCCTGTACCAAAGAGGTATGGTTCATTTCACCATGGTGTTTGTCTTAATGTCTTTTCTATTGAAAAGGCACCATGTCAAAGCAATTTGTAAAACAAGGTATTTAAGTGGACATAGAGTTTCAGATGGTTATAGTCTCTGAAGGCAGAACAAAGCCATGTATAGTGGTTTGAATGAATCAATGTCCCAAAGTCTTTCTCATCTGTCCAGACTAATTATATAGTCATGTCTTTCATGTTATACCTACTCCCTGATACCAACTTTATTTCAGATACTTATCTATTACAAGAAACCATGACCAACAACACTTATAAAATGAAGCATTTAACATGGAGCTCATGGTTTCAGAGAGTTCAAATTCATGATGATGGAGCAATAGTATTCCAGTATGAAAAGATGAGACAGCACATCTGATAAGTATCGGATCACTGGATATCGGGTTCCTCCACCAATGCAATAAGCCAAATACAGCCAAAATAATAAAGACACATTTAATAAACAGATCAAAGAAACTCATGGGTGACTCTCAGAAAAACAGCATAGAAAATTACATGGAAGGCTAGAGACCCTGCCTGGAGACCTAGTCTTAAGAAGGTCTGTAGGCAGTTGAGCAGTTTCAGGGGAAAAAGTGCCCATGGTGGGCTTTCTGAGGGGCAGGGTATGGTGTGGGTGAAATGAGGCAGTTTTCTGAGCCAGACGTCTTTGTGGTGTTTGGAGTGTGAGACCAGAGTGGAGATACCCAACAACATCTTCCTTTATAAGCACAAGGAACAGAGAGCCCATGGGAAAGGCTTTAGTTCTTTTAAACCCCAAAGTCACCCCACATGTCCCTACAAGGCCATACATCTCTATCCTTCCTAAAATGTTCCGCCAAATGGGAACCAATTATTCAAATAAATGAGACTGTGGGGACAATTGTCACCCTAACCATGACCGAGTTGAACACATGCCAATTAAGTACCAACTTTTCATAGTTATCATATTAAGGAACATTTTGTGTATCTCACCTTTTACATCTCCAAAATCATGGAGACCATCATGGTCTGAAAATAGAATAGGTCAGAAGGGTTGTGTTTTATTTCTTAGATACATACATAGATACATGTTTGATACATAGATAGATGATACATGGATTGAAAATAAAATATAACTACACTCCACATGAGAGTAATTGAGTCATTATATGGAGTAAGGTTTTTGTGAATAGTTATATTTTTATTTCTGAAATGTTTTAGTTAAATAGTTACCGTCTGGAAAAAACTCATGAATTTACATTCTTTACTTTTATAATAGGGACTTTATAAATTTTATTTTGTTTTTATACTTGGAATCTTTTTACACTGTACATGTACTAGGTTCTAACTCCTTGAAGAAATATATTGAGGCTGACAAGATGGACCACCTACTCATTATCTAGGATACATATGATTTGCACACACTCAGTGTACACTTGATTCATGTTCTTGTTTTGTTTGCATTAAGGAGAAGCATATCACACACCACAGCCAACTTCCATATGGGTTCATATAAATAACTAGACTTTAGGGGGAAATGTCACCAAAAATAATATTAGACACTTACATAAGTTACTCATTCAAATACTGTAGGATAATCTAATCTACCTTAAATGAGAATGTTTAATAATTTATAAATTAATTTCAATGCTGTGTATATTATATGCCTTTCAGTAAAAAGGGATACAAAGCATTTATTATGAGCTAGGGCATTTAAAGCAAATAAATGTTCTAAAAAAAAAGAAGAAGAAAGGGAGTTAAAGTGAAGGAGAGCAACATGAAAATAATGATAGGGCTTGAGAGATACCTCCAAAATTCAGAGCACAGGCTGTTTTCTAGGGCATCGAGGTTCAGATCCAAGCACCCATATGGCCGGTAAGAGCGTGGGGAAAATCTGACAGTAATTGGGGAGGGCAAAATAATGATCAGAATATATTTTATAGGGAATATTAATGGTAATGTGATTGTATAAAGAGAATTCATTATACTTTGAAAATTAGAATGCATTTAGAAATATGGACATTCTTAATATATTGAAAATTTGACAGAAAAATCCATTAGAATACATCATCATAATCCAGCAGTAAATTAATAAAATATCAGCAACAGAGTGTTCAAGCAGTGTTCCATGAAGACTTTAGAATACATGAGCAGTTCTGTATCTATTCATTACATAGTTATTATTGTACAGAGTTATGAGACAGTGTCACAGTCACTCAGGCTCCTTCAGAGAATGAGGAAATAAAGAACACCATGGACTTTACCAGAATAGTTACATTTGGGATACATATAAGAGAACATAAGATAAGGATTTTTCGAGATAGGGTTTCTCTGTGTAGCTTTGGAGCCTGTCCTGGAACTCACTCTGGAGACCAGGTTGGTCTCGAACTCACAGAGATCCGCCTGCCTCTGCCTCCCGAGTGCCGGGATTAAAGGCGTGCGCCACCAATGCCTGGCTTCCCATGCACTCTTAAGCATGGAGTTGTATTGGTGAAGAGGCAATGTAAGTGTTAAATTAGGTTCACGCAGTGTATGTCAGTGCTATAATGACTCGTAAATCAGATACAACAGTTTCACGAAAACTGGGGAGATCATATGTGTAACAACAGGGGAATCATTGAGGCCGTTTCTTTATGTCGTCATGAAGTAGAAGGCAATGGAGTTTAACTATTTTCTCTAGAAAATCCTTTAATATTTGTATATTAAACAAAGCAAATGGTTCGGATAACATTGTAATGTTCTAGAGCTGGAAAAATAGCTTAAGGTAAAAAGAAAAAAAAAAAACCAACCATATATATAACCACTCAGGATCACATGCATTTCTGCCAGATGTAGATCAGTGTGTGACATGCCCAGAAACTCACTATCCAAACACAAAGAAGAACGACTGCTTACAGAAGAGAGTGACATTCCTGGCCTATGATGACCCCTTGGGGAAGACACTCGGCTTCATCTCCCTGGGCTTCACCTCGCTCACAGTTGCTGTTCTCTGGGTGTTTCTGAAACACAGAGACACTCCCATCGTCAAGGCCAATAACAGGACTCTCAGTTACACCCTGCTCACCACTCTGACCCTGTGTTTTCTCTGTCCTTTGCTCTTCATTGGCCGGCCTAGCACAGTCACCTGTATCCTGCAGCAGAACACATTTGGACTGCTGTTCACTGTGGCGCTTTCCACTGTGCTGGCCAAAACTCTCACTGTACTTATAGCCTTCAGGGTCACCACTCCAGGGAGAATGAGGAGGTGGCTGCTGACATCAAGGGCCCCTAATTTCATCGTTCCCATCTGCACCCTGCTGCAAGTTGTTCTCTCTGGAGTTTGGCTGGCAACCTCTCCTCCATTTATTGACAAAGATGCTCACTCAGAACATGGACATATCATTATCATTTGCAACAAAGGCTCAGCTGTTGCCTTCTACTGCATGTTGGGATACCTGGGATCACTGGCTCTAGGGAGCTACCTTATGGCTTTCTTGTCCAGGAATCTGCCTGACACATTCAATGAAGCCAAGTTCCTGGCTTTCAGCATGCTGGTGTTCTGCAGTGTCTGGGTCAGCTTCCTCCCTGTCTATCACAGCACCAAGGGGAAGGTCATGGTGGCTATGGAAGTCCTCTCTATCTTGGCTTCCAGTGCATCACTCTTGGTCATCATCTTTGCCCCAAAGTGCTACGTCATACTTTTAAGGCCAGAAAGGAACTCAATACATCACATCAGGGACAAAACAGGATAGGAGGAAAACCCGTAAAGCCTAGCTCCCTTGTTTCTTAAATTAAAGAGCTTTGAAGCATGATTGTTCTTCCCCATCTGAACGCTCACACATGAAGTTATAACATGGCATTTTTTCCTATAAACTGTTATTTCTTTCAGTCAAGTTATTAGGCTACCTTAAATCTGTATCCATTATTTTTCATGTTGAAATATATGCCACATTTTGACTCTTCCTCTTGCATTCACTAATACTTTTGTGTTTTGATTTCATTTGTTGAGGAAATGAAGTCAAATTTGGGATTTCCTCCACATGGATAATTCACAGATTTTATCAATTTGACAACTGGATTTCAAAAATATTCATTTACTCTATCAACGATGGGTACTGACAAACAGATTTGAATAATCTATGTAAACATTCTTAAACATTTTGTAAATTTGACATTTGATACAGCAAAACTGTGTCAATATATAGTTTCGTTTCTGAAGCCCTTAAGACAATTCAGCAATTCATCATGCTTTCTTAATGTGTATGATTTTATTCTCGAGAAATCCAAAGTCTCTACTCTCTATGTAAATTTTCATGATTATACTATACAGGTTTGCTACATGCTAAGTTATTTCTATCTTAGAGTATCATTCTATAACCTGGTTCCAAATGTCATCCAGAAAAAGCAATTTGCAGTCACTGTATCAAGGTACTCCTTGAGTTATGGTGAATTATGATAAAATAAAATGTGAAGATATAACAATGCCCACAGACTGTGTATTCATTTCTCTTTTTAACTCTAAACATCTAAGCAGGCTTTCTCTAATTACTTCTTCACAGACTGTCACCTTTTATTAAATTGATGCATATTCCTTCAAATGACAGCATAGACTGGGCAATGCTTCCAATCCAGGAGGGAATTTGCACACACAAAGGCGAATGCACCTCTGTACCTAGGACTACAGATGGAGTCAGAACAAGATTCTGTGCCTTGGTGCCTTTCTGTGTATTGGCTATATGTGAACTAGTATTTCACATACCATGTCTAAGAAAGTCAAAGCAGTCAGGAAGACTAGTTCAAGAAGGTTAAATAAGAAGCCATAAAGGCAAGAAATAGCACACGCTCTTGCAAACACAGTTAGTTTCTCCATGAGTGGGACACATCTCCCAAGACCCAGGTCTCTCCATGATACATTTTCAACATTCTTCTAGAATTCCACTTTTCATCTTCAAGCTAACTCGTCTCTCAACATAGTACCTATAGAGATATCCTTAAATGTATTCTTGAGGAGACACGGATTCCAGTTAAGTTTCTTTATAGATGCTATAGCTACCAACATAGACAGAGAGGACTCTGCTGAAAGTCCAGAGGTGGAAGTTCTCCACTGCACCTTCTGGTCACCAGATTTTTTTAACCAGATCTTCCCCTTAAAATGTATAGTTTGTCAGAGCAGTCTCATCCATTAATGGCTAGGAGGATGATGGCCTTGGAAAAGGTAAGGGGATATCAGTCCATAGAACTTTTATTCATCCATGTGAGCCCCCCTCAAATTGTATACATAGAGAATTGAAAATGCTGCAGCCACTACTCATGGGGGTGTGTTCTTTTACTCACTTCACACTCAGTGCTCCTTCACAACCTTTGTCTTAGTGCTGTCTATGTGTACTCCCAGATAAACTTATAAACATTCACAGTTAGGAGGTTGATGGGGAATGTACTACTATGTATGTTTATCTTATTGATTGTTAAATAAAATACTGTTTGGCCAATGAGACAGCAATTTAGACAGAACTAGGAGTCAAAGAGAATTCTGGGAAATGTAGTAGAGAAGTGCTGATCCAGGCAGGAAGTAACATAGCAAGGAGACTCATATTTAAGCGAAGGAGAAACAGGAAGTGTCCCTTTTCCCGTTCACCTCCTCCAGCGGCAGGATGTGAGCCACCGGCAAGGACGGACTCCAATAAGGCATCCGATAATATAAGTCTTATAAAATATATAGATGTATGTTAATTGAGACTGAGTTAACAGATGAGGAATCCTAGTCATTGGCCAAGCAACTTTGCACCTAATACAAGTTTCTGTGTATTCATTTGGGCCTAACTCGGGTGGGCGGCTGGCGTAAAGCTCACACGTGGCGGTGGGGCTCAGCGGCTTTTGGTGGAAAGATTTATCGTAACAGGAGGTTGAAGTGTATTTCTTGTATGCAGCACAAGGTCAGCTACTACTTTTGTATCCACTTTGTTAGCCTGCGTCTTTTATAAGCAAATTGAGTCCATTGATAATAGGGAATATTAGTGACAAGTGAAAGTAAATAGCCTGAATTTTGTTGCTGGTAAAAGTGTATTTCCCTTCTATGGGATTTGCTGATGTGAGATTTTTCTATTGCCTATGTTTTCCTGGGTGCAACTAATTATGTTGGGTTAGAGATTTCCTTCTAGTACTTTAGGTATTGTTTAAATTGGTTTTGGAATGGAATGTCTTCTTTTCTCTGTCTATGGTAATTGAAAGCTTTGCAGGTATAGTGGTCTGTACTGGCATCTATGGTCTCTTGGTATGTCTGCATTACATCTGTCCAGGACCTTCTGGCATTCAGAGTCTCCACTGAAAAATCAGGTGTTAGTCTGATGGGTCTGTCCTTATATGGTATTTGGATATTTTCCTTTCCAGTTCTCAATATTCTTTATTTTCCTGTATGTTTCATGTTTTTGTTATTGCGTGGCCAGTGCACTTTTGTTTTGGTCCAGTCCATTTGATGTTCTGTAAACTTCTGGTATCCTCATAGGAATATCCATTTCTAGGTTGCCAAAGTTTCTACTACAATTTTTGTGAATATATTTTGTGTGACTTTGAGCTGGGATTCTTCTCTTTCTATCCCTATTATTCTTAGGTTTGGTCTTCTCATGGAGTCCGTGATTTCCTGGAAGTTTCGTGTTAAGACTTAGTTGGTTTGAATGTTTTCTTTGACTGATGAATCTATTTCCTCTATGGTATATTTAATGCCAGATATTCTCTCTTCCAGATCTTGCTCACTCTTGGTTATGCTTGCATCTGTAGTTCCCATTCATTTACACAGACTTTCATTTCCAGAATTCCCTCAGATTATGTTTACTTCATTGCCTCTATTTTAATTTTCAAATCTTGAACAGTTTCCATCACATGATTGAATGTGTTTTTTTCCTTTTTTAAAATAAATTTTTGTGTTTAAATTTAAAAAAAAAAATCTTATTTTACACACCAATCCCGTTTCCCTCTCCCTCCATTCCTCACATGCTCCCCACCAACACCCATCCCACTCCCATAATCTCCCCAAAGAGGATGAGGCCTTCCATGTGGGATCTTCGAACTCTGTCACATCATTTTGTGCAGGGCCTAGGCCCTCCACCATGTAGCTAGGCTGAGAGAGTATCCCTCCATAGAGAACATCAAATTAAATGGAGAGAAATTCAATGCAATTCCTCTAAAATCAGGGACAAGACAAGGCTGTCCACTCTCTCCATACCTCTTCAATATGTCCTTGAAGTTCTAACTAGAGCAGTAAGACAAAGGAGATCAAGGGAATGCAAATTGGAAAGGAAGAAGTCAAACTCTCACTATTTGCAGATGATATGACAGTCTACAAAAGTGACCTGGAAAATTGTACCAGGGAACTCCTACAGCTGATAAACACCTTCAGCAAAGTGGCAGGAGACAAGATTAACTCAAAAAAATCTGTAGCCCTCCTATATACAAATGACACATTGGTGGAGAAAGAAATCAGAGAAACATCACCCTTTACAGTTGCCACAAACAACATAAAATACCTTGGGGTAACAATAACCAAAAAAGTGAAAGACCTGTACTGTAAGAATTTTGACTTTCTAAAGAAAGAAATTAAAGGGGACTCAGATCCCTGCTGCGGAGGACTCCCGGCTTGGAGCTCGCCCTCCCTTCGCCATGGAGAAGACCGAGCTGATCCAGAAGGCCAAGCTGGTGAGCAGGCCGAGCGCTATGACGACATGGCCACCTGCAAGAACAACGAGGAGCCCAACCTGCTCCTCCAAGTGGCCTACAAGAACATGGTTGGGGGCTGCAGGTCTGCCTGGAGGGTCATCTCGAGCATCCAGCAGAAGACCAACACCTCCGACAGGAGTTGCAGCTGATCAAAGACTATCGGGAGAAAGTGGAGTCCAAGCTGAGGTCCATCTGCACCACGGTCCTGGAATTATTGGATAAGTATTTAATAGCCAATGCAACTAATCCAAAGAGTAAGGTCTTCTATCTGAAGATGAAGGGAGATTATTTGGGCTATCTTGCTGAAGTAACATGTGGCGACGATCGAAAACAAACAATAGATAATTCCCAAGGAGCCTACCAAGAGGCATTTAATATAAGCAAGAAAGAGATGCAGCCTACACATCCAATCCGCCTGAGGCTGGCTCTTAACTTTTCTGTATTTTACTATGAGATCCTTAATAATCCCGAGCTTGCCTGCACACTGGCCAAAACGACTTTTGATGAGGCCATCGCAGAGCTTGATACACTGAATGAAGATTCCTATAAAGACAGCATCCTCATCATGCAGTTGCTTAGAGACAACATTATGGACATCAGACAGTGCAGGAGAAGAACGTGATGGGGGGAGGGGCGAAAACTAAAGGTGGCCAGGGTGCCGTCCTCCGTCCCCTCAAGAAAACCTTTTTACATCTCCATTCCTTATTCCGCTTGGATTTCCTCTAGCAAGGAAGTCCATCCATGTGTATGGGATCAACTGTTTATAGTCTTTTCACACTGCGGCTTTGGGAAACTCCATCCGTTGATTTGTGTTGTCTCAGCCTTCCTGGTGTGCAGTTACTGCTGTAGAAAAGCATCAATGGCTTCATTTCATATAAACACGAGTAACTTCCAGACATTTGTGTAGAGGACTGATAGTGCATTTGGTATTTAAGTAATCTGAAGCAGTTCTTCAAGTGGCTGTGTTTTGTATTACTGTGACGATATGGAAATGTAGTACATTACACTTTAAAATAATTGTAATAGTAACTTCCTGATTTCTACATTCCCTCTCTGACCCTCCTTTCAGAAGCAACTTTTCCATACCCGTACTGCATATTCCTTTTTAGTAGTAATCCAGAAGTGTTAGATTAAATGGGAGAGCTCTTAATGCATCTAGTCTTGGGGTCACAGATCAAAATGTGTCCTATGTCACATATTCTGGAGGTTACGTCTGTCTGTGACAACAGAGAATTTACTTTATGCATTCTTCATCTGCTGCTGTTTGAGTTGACAACTTCCTTCCCAATAAAAATTCACTTACACCTCCTGCCTTTGTAGCTCTGGTATTCACTTTACCTTGTAACAGAAGTAGCATGTTGCTGCCAGAAAACAAGCATTGCAAAAAAAAGAAAGAAAGAAAGAAAGAAAGAAAGAAAGAAAGAAAGAAAGAAAAAAGAAAGAAAACAAGCATTGCTTTGGGCAAATTAAAATGCATGTCCTTTCTTGTTACACTAGAAAGGGGAAATAAAGTACACAAGTCCAGGTCTAAATCAGTACTTTTCCATGCAGATTCGTGCACATGTGAGAGGGTGTCCAGTTTGTCCATTGATTGTTCTTTAGAGAGAGGGACCCCACTATATTCTGTTTGCAAATCATTGACTGTAGTCCCAAAAAAGCCTTGTGAAAATGTTATGCCCTATGTAACAGCAGAGTAGCATGAAATAAAACATTTTATAAAACATTTGTTACTGCTTTGTAACAGTTGCATACCTGTATTTTATGGAACAGGTGAATCTACTACTTTTTGAAAGTTATTGCTATTTCTTTTTCTGTAAAATGTAGTGGTGATCACACCCATATTTCTGCATTGTCGTACACTTGTGGGTGCCTGACACGGTGTAAAATTGAACTATATTTCTCTAGTTTATCTCATGGGCATCTGTTCCTCAAATGTGAATGATAATCTGGTTAGGTGTCATGTGGAATAAAGTGGACATTTGAAAACTAAAAAAAAGAAAGAAAGAAATTAAAGAAGATACCAGAAAATGGAAAGATCTCCCATGCTCTTGGATAGGTAAGATCAACATAGTAAAAACGGCAATCTTGCCAAAGGCAATCTACAGATTCAATACAATCTCCATCAAAATCCCAAAACAATTCTTCACAGATCTTGAAAGAACAATTCTCAACTTTATATGGAGAAACAAAAGACCCAGGATAGCCAAAACAACCCTGTATAATAGAGGAACTTCTGGAGGCATCACCATCCCTGACTTCAAGCTCTATTACAGAGCTATAGTCCTGAAAACAGCTTGGTATTGGCACAAAAATGGACAGAGAGACCAATGGAATAGAGTTGAAAACCCTGATATTAACCCACACACCTACGAACACCTGAGTTTTGACAAACCATCCAAATATATACGCTGGAACAAAGAGAACATCTTCAACAAATGGTGCTGGCATAACTGGATGCAAACATATAGAAGACTACAGATAGACCCAAGCCTTTTGCCCTGTACAAAACTTAAGTCAAAATGGATCAAAGACCTCAACATAAACCCAGCCACACTGAACCTACTAAAAGATAAAGTGGGAAATACTCTTGAATTAATCGGTACAGGAGACCGCTTCCTGAACATAACACCAGTAGCACAGACACTGAGATCAACAATTAATAAATGGGACTCCTGAAACTGAGAATCTTCTGTAAGGCAAAGGACATAGTCAGTAAGACAAAACAACAGCCCACAGACTGGGAAAAGATATTCACCAACTCCACATCTGACAGAGGGCTGATCTCCAAAATATACAAAGAACTCAAGAAGCTATTCTCCAAAACACTAAACAATCCAATTAAAAGCTGGGGTACAGAACTAAATAGACAATTCTCAATAGAGGAATCTAAAATGGCTGAAAGACATCTAAAGTGTTCAACATCCTTAGCCATCATGGAAATGCAAATCAAAACAACTCTGAGATACCATCTTACTCCTTTCAGAATGGCTAAAATAAAAAACATCAATGACAGTTTATGCATCATAGAGCCTTAATCCAGTAGCTGATGGAAGCAGAAGCAAAGATTCACCACTAAGCAGAGTCAAACTCCTGGAATCCAGTTGTATAGAGGGAGGAGTGATGAGCAATGGGGTCAAGACCACAGAAAGAGGTGACCTGAGCAAGTGGGAACTCAAGAATTGCCGAATTCCTGAATTATAGCTATGGAACATTTGCTTGATTGTACCAACCATTTGAGTTCATTTTTCCACAAACTCCAATACTAAAACACCAAAATACCTGTAAACAATATTTTTCTATCAGTTGAATATGACTATCCTCTTGCATTGAAATCCCTGGATTTATATAATGATGTGGTTTCCTTCATTACAGCACACCACTTAGCCAAAGTCTAAAATATTCACTATTTTTAGTACCAGTATTCTAATATAGTGCTCTGGAGATGGACTAAGTACATCCCCAATTTTTCTCAGTACTTCAAAGTGATCTTCAATTCCTCTTGAAGATTTCTAAGCTGTAAATGGGTACTGCACACATTCTCTTGTTCCTAGGTTATCTCTTTAAAGTTTAATGGTTTCCTGGAATTTATATGGATGGACTCACACATAAAATATTTTCCTGAGTTTTATTTTATTATGAATCTTCTGGTATGTCTACAAAATTAACATTGTTTAAAGGATTAACAAAAGGGGTTGAAATTCAATCATTTGGAGAGTCTTGTAAAGTGGAATTTCTAAGGTAAGACACAGGATACAGTGGGCAACAGTGTTCTAATGTTCATTGCTGAATGACTAAATCATGGGAACTAAAAATTAGTCAGAGGCATGCATAGACACAGTCTAGTTTGGATGTTGTGGTCTTCGTAGCAGACATTTTATCTAAATAACAACAGACTTGAGCTGAGGTGTATTTACTCTTGACCCTCAAGGCTGGATAACAGGTGTGGTTTCCAATGCTTGGAGGATTAAGGGAAGAAAGTTTGTTTGCTCCTTATACATGATAATAGAGGTCTTCTGTCATGTCCCACTTTTAGCTTGGGCACTTAAGAATGTTGAAGAATAAACTTGGAGCATTCAGTATTTGCTGGCTTGCTCTCTTGACTCTATCCTTTGTTTCTGTCTCTTTCTTAGTGTCTTTACCTGCCCCTTCTCAATCCACACTCTCCCTCTCAAGTATGAACCAAGCAACTTGGCTGGATCTGACTAAAGTCCCATAAAGACATGTTCCCACAATATATAAGGACACAAATCCATCTTCTGTAGTAAAAAGACATCAATATATTTTGTGTAATGCATGGAGTTTGATATGATATTATTTGTTTAATTCCGTCTACTTGACATAAAAAGAAAATGAGCAAATGTTCATACACATCAAGCTATTTTTAGGTATTTTATGGCTATGTATAATAAATGAATAAGTTCTGCCCATAAAAAAATTATGTTTTAAGTGATGAACAAACATAACTATGAACATTAACATTGCACCCAGAAACATAGGCTCTTAAAGTTCATGGAGAAGGAGGTTCATATGAATAAAGTTATGAAACAATACAGGTCAGATCATAATTAGAGACAAAATATACATAGAAAACTCAGAGAAATTATCAACAAGAACACAGGAGAAAGACATTCTATATAAAGAATAGATAAATAGAGGAGAGCTGAGTAGTCACAACCATGTCCAACACAAAAATACAGCAAACTGCTATTTCAATCTGGAGGGAAAAATACTACCAGTAATTAATCACCCAGAATACTAAAAGAAAGAAAGCACATAATAAAAAGAGGCTCCATGATATGAAAATCTTAGAAGAAATATAAATGTCATAATGGAAAGTTCAACAAGATCTAGAGATAAACTCCTAAAGGAACTAGGAAGAAATAGAACACAGATTAACACAGTAAAGGATAAAAGGAACCAAGGAGGAAAGCCAGATCTCAAACTCAGTTTTAATGGCTATATGATTATGAGGTCAAACACACAATAAAACACAGATACCATGGGAAAATCTTAGACTTGGTTAGTCCTTTACATATTATTGAAAAATACAGAAGAAACACATAGGTTACTACTTCCTCTGTGTGTCAATAACCTAGTCAAGATGCTTCCAGAAGATTGAGGAATGATGCTAAGTAATAATGAATCACTTCTATGAGGAAATATTTTTAATTTAATTTTCTAGATAGATTTCACTTACCAAAATTAAATCAAGAACAGATAAGCAACTTAAATAAACCAAAAAGCCCTAATGAAATAGAAGCAGTCATTAAAAGTCTCCCAACCAAAAAAAAAAAAAAGCCCAGGTACAGAATTTCTACCACATGTACATTGTGTCTTGCTCTCAGATGTTCTCATTAAAGCTTTAGCTTCATCTTTTATCAATTGTTTTATTTTATGTACACTGGTGTTTTTCCTGCATGAGTGAATGCCTTTATGAGGGTATTGGATTCCCCTGGAGCAGGAATTATGGACAGCCGTGGGCTGCCATGTGGTTGCTAGATCAAAGCTGGGTCGTCTGGAAGAGCAGTCAGTGCTCTTAACCATCGAGCCATCTCTCCGGTCCCATTTCATTATATTTCTATGGATGGACTTACACAGGAAGTTAAACTGAAGTGAGTCCTTAGCAAATCCCCTTACTGAGTTCTCTTTCATATGAACTTCATGGTATTTCTACAATATTAGTAGTGTGTAAAGGATTTTTAAAAAGGAATTGAAATTCAATTTATTTCTGAGGGCTTGTAGAGCAGGGTGATAAGGTGGGCACAACAGGAGAAAAGGACTTCACAATGGTCTATAGTGTTTGCCGCTGGTAGCATTGTTCTGAAGGTCAATGGAGTTTGATTGAATTATTAGCATGAGTTCAGTACTATTCAGGGACACAACCCAGTTTGGATGTCTGTCCTTGACAGTTTTGTAGTTGTATTTTCATTTCTCCTTTTTCAGAGCTCGATCCTCCTGGGATGCAAGGAAGGGAGCAGCCAGCTTTCTGAGGCTTCGATAGCCCCTATATTCTATGTGTGGAGTCTTTATACTTTAGCCAAGTACTACTGTGAAATTAAGCCTAGAGGATTGAACACAAGCTTCTCTAGTTTTGTTGACTCGAATGCCTTCTCTCTAATACAATAGTTCCAACTTTCCTAAAGCTGTAACCCTTTGAAACAGTTCCAAGTACTCCTATGTGGGTGGATCTGCATGTGGGCAGACCTACCTGGAGCTAGATAGAAGGATTCGTGTCTCAGTGACCAAGACCATTGAAATATGTGTTTTCCTATATCACAGGCAACCCCAGTGAAAAGGATGTTTAATCACAAAGGGGTCACAAACCCCAGGTTGAAAACTGCTCCTCTATAATCAATTTTCTGTGTAAAATTTGGAAGGAAAATGAATGGTTTCAACATGTTTTATAAAATATTCTTCCTGGAGAAATGTAACATACACATACATCTACTCACCCCAATTGGAAACTGAAAACAGAATCAAGTCCAACTTTCTGAATCAATGAGCTTTAATGAAATTGCTTACAGAAATATGGAGAGGCATTTGCTCACTGGAGAACAAGAGACTCAAACATAGTTGATTTCACAAAACTTGAAACAAGCACATGGCACAACTTAGGCAAAAATGCACACCTGGAGCACACTGTACCTGTATGCATATATACAGATTAAAGTGCATTCAGTCTTGGTGGCTCAAATCCCCTTGTAAGCATCATAATTTGTCTGAGTTTCTTCATTTGAGTTAAGCACATGTAATCTTGTTTGTTTCAGGGCTTTCTTGAAGCTGTTTTGAGTCATGTATTTCCTGCTTTAATCAGCCTCTATTCTGTGCATCATTTCAGTCTCCAGGAAATGTTACACAACAGCATATTCCTCAGGTCTCTCCATTTTGTCTTCATTATGAAGAATTTGAAGTTGAACAAATAAAAAGTTGCAATAAATATTTTTGTACATAGCCACATTTTCAGAATTTCCATCAGCATAAACTCTTGATTTATTTTCTAAGATCTGAAAACTAAAGACTTTCTACAAGTTCTTCATGTTCATAATGATTCTCTAGTGTGGAGCCTCAACTATCAAGAACAGAGCTTGGTTAAAACATAGGCCGTATTATATTCTCTGGAAACTTTTCTCCCCAGTATGAATTTTTCAGCTGCTTTCTCATTCCTGAGCGGCAGGTGAAGACTTCTCATCCATTACATGTGTAAGGTTTCCTTTGTGTATTTCCTTGATGTATTCTAAGGCTGGCATTCTGAACAAATGATTATCTCACATTCCCTAATCCTGAAAGGATTCTCTGATGTTTTCTAAGAGATTAGTTAACAGAACAGGATTTCTCACATTTACTGCATTTCAAGGTTTCTCTCATGTCTGTATTCCCTGACGTTTTCTAAGAGCTGAGCCACTGCTAAAGGATCTGTCACATTCAGTACATTTGTACAGCTTCATTCCTGTATGAATTCTCTGATGTTTTCTAAGAGGTGAGGAAATGATAAAGGATCTGTCACATTTACTCTACTTGTAAGATTTTGTACCTGTGTGTATTCTCTGATGTCGTCTAAGATGGCCTTTGTCGGCAAAGGATCTGTCACATTCACAACATTTGTAAGGTTTCTCACCTGTATGAATTTTCTGATGACTTCTAAGATGGCATTTCTGGGTAAAGGATTTGTCACAGTCGCTACATTTGTAGGGTTTTTTGCCTGTGTGGATTCTCTGATGTATTTTAAGATATTTGGTATTCATAAATGATTTGTCACATTCACTGCATTTGTAAGGTTTCTCTCCTGTGTGTATTCTCTGATGTATTTTAAAAGATGAGCCAAGGGTAAAGGATTTGTCACATTCAGTACATTTGTAGGGTGTCTCTGTATGAGATCTCTTATGTCTACTTAGGCTTGAGACCAAACTGAAGCATTTCCCACATTTCCTGCATTGATGACATTCCCTCCCACTATTGGTTTCTTTTAGCTTATTTTGATGTTTAGATTTAAAAGATTTATCACACTCTGTATTTTTGTGCTTTTTCTTTGCTGTGTGGATTTTTCCATGTTGACTAATGATGGAACTCAAATTTAAACTGTTTATACCATCTTTATATTTGCAAGGTTCTTCTCTCTTCTTCCCACTTTTATGTCTATTTACATTTAATGATTCAGTATAGGCATTTCTGTGGTTAGCAAATCTGTCCTGGTTACAATTTTCTGCAGTATCACTTGTGTTGTAAAGAACACACTGGGAGGATTCGTGAATAACTTGGCCAAACACATTACACTTATAAGACTTCTCTTGGATATTCACAAGTTCATAGAGGACATTCTTCATGTCTTGATCGGAGACCTTTTCATATTTATCACACATGAAATGGTTCTCTGGAAAATTAGAACAATCGGAGATAATAAGGAATAATGCATGAGTAAAACATTCAATAACTGATGTTTTCTTAAGTTTAATTAAGACATGTAAACCAGAAATTTTCAGGTAGAGTGGAGACAGCAGAGGTCTTCTCTGTTTCACATTCATGAATTGGATGTGTTGTGTAAGTTTCCTGAGGGAACAAGACACACCTGTCTACTCATCTCAGAGAACCCATGGCAGACCAAAGCAATGATTACATCAGAGTGCAAGTTGGTGTGTCAACAATTTTTATTGGGTTTACTAACAGGAGTATGGGTAAGAGTTACAGGAGCAGAACCCTCAATTTGATCTATATCAAACCACAGGGACTAATGATACCTTTCTCCTTCTTAACTAAACTGTGTACTTTGCAGAAGTTAGGGCAATACATGATAGAGCAAGAACAATAATGAAAGGTTCACTCTGAAGGGTATATAAAGAATGTTTCTATTTTCTTATTTATGTTCTTGAGAATCATACTGTGTAGTCACAGTCAGCTTGGAACTCATCACATAACCCAGGCTGGCATGGAATTTATAATATCATCTTGCTTCAGCCTCCCTACTGATAGGATTAAAATCAAGCTGTTCCAGGACTAAACACAGAGACCACGTCTAAAACACTGAGTGAATAAACAAAATAACAACATACTACTAAAAGCTCTATCTCTATTTGATATCTTCTCGAATTTGAAAATAAAAAAATAGGTAAAGTTTAATCCAACAGAAAATCAAAACATTCCAATTATTTGTACAGCAAAATGTTGGGAATATTCAATTTTTCAATTTGAAGTTTTCTTTCAAAACTAGGTAGGAGCGCTGGAGATATCAAGAATATAGCCTTGGTTATTCTTCCAGAGAAAATAAAAAAATATAAAGGAAGGACAATAAAAATGTTACATTCAAAACCAGAACTTTTCTTATTTCTGGGAGTGTCTAGCCAGTACAGAGTTTACATGCACAAAGCAGGTAAATACAAAGCATTGAAGGTGAGGATGAAATGATATCACTAGACCCAAGATAAATGATAAATGGTTGTTTATTGTGGAACAATTACACAGAAAAATACAAAGAACTGCTGGATCATTTCCCTGCTCTTTCTACCGGATCCTCTGACCTACCAGAAAAAGCGCAACAAGGAAAGCCACACCAGAAGCTGGTCTCTTTCCGCTGCCGTCCACACCCAATGAAACCACACCCAAAGGGGTGTGGCCACTGTTACAGGCCTATAGAGCAGATGCCTACTAAGGGTGAATCAGGAATTCTAAAAGAAGATGATTCTTACCAACAAAGACTAGATTGGTGTAATTCTCCAGCATCACATCCATGTACAATTCTTTCTGAGCACAGTCCAGACATTCCCACTCTTCTTGTGAGAGGTCCACAGCCACGTCCTTGAATATTAACAGATCCTGTAATGGAAAATTAACTATTTATCATGTGCTACTGAACAAAATGCATTTCTACATAAAAAAGACCTAAGGAATTACAGACACTTTTATGGTACAGACATGGCATGGAAATTATTCAAGGAAAGAAGTTTTCTAGAGGGGCTGCAGAGATAAGTCAAAAGATAAGCACTGTCTGCTTTTCCAGAGACAAAGCATAGAAGTAATTACTACATTGCTTACATTCATAAGATCACTCTCCTCCATTAATTTTCTGATGTGTTCTAAGACCTGAGCAGCAGATAAAGAATTTGTCACAATTACTACATTTTTAAGTTTTCTTCCCAGTCCAGGCTCTGTAATGTCTTTTAAAATGCAGTTCAGTTCCTAGCACCCTCATGGCACTACACAACAGATTGTCACCCTCGTTCCATGGGATCCAATGGTCTCTTTTGAACTCTATACACAGGATTCGGAGCACACAAACATCCATTCAGGCAAATATACTCACACACCTAATATGACAGTAAAATTTAACTTTAATAAAAGATTTCTAAACAGTATGACATAATAGTCTTACAATCAGCAAAGTTTTAGGAAACGTCAGGTACACATTTGAGGACGAGATTCAGGAATGTATGTTTAAGAACTCCATTATAAAACAGGATCCCAGTGTCATAGCTCAGATGGTAAAATTATGGTGAGTAAAACTCTGCTATCAAATGCTACAACTGCCAGCCTTACTCCAGTATGGACACTGGATCAATCCTGTCTGCAGCCGATCCTCACCTGACTCTACTCTAAGATGTTCAGTTGAGATCCTGATGTCTAGGTACAATGCTGCACCCTTTCTGGAACAAGGAGGCAGAATACGGACTGAAGAATTCATGGATAAATCAAAAGACAGTGTTTTTCTTCTTTAAACAGTCAGGTGTATAACAGTGCATTTATCCAATGTTCCAATTGACACATACAATCAAATTCTGTTATTTCATGAGAATAATTTGATAACCATGAAAAATCACCGTTAGACAGCACTAATACTATCTAAATCTTTCTAAAAGTTGACACAACCCAGGAAGATAATAACAATTTCAGAAAACCAACAAAGTCATAACACAAAACTTCCCGGAAATGTGGAACACCATGAAAAGACCAAATATAAGAATAATAGGGATAGAATGAAAAGAGTACCACCTCAAAGGCACACAAAATGTATTCAACACCATCATAGAAGAAAACTTTCCCAACTTAAAGACAAAATGCCTATGAAGATACAAGAAGTTTACAGAACACAGAATAGACTGGTAGACCAGGGGGAAAAAAAAGAAAAGTCTTCTCACCACATAATAATCAAAACACAAAATAAACAGAATAACATCCAACTTCTCAATGAAGACTCTGAGAGGCAGAAGGTCCTGGACAGTTGTTATGCAGGCACTAGGAGACCATGGATGCCAACCCAGACTACTATACCCAGCAAAACTATCAATCACTATAGAGGAAATTCTATAACAAAACCAGATTTAAACAATACCTAGCAACAAATCCAGCCCTAATCAAAGAACTAGAAGGAATATTCCAACTTGAGGTAATTAGCTACACCCACGAAAACACAGGCAATAGGTAATCCCACACAAGCAAATCACAAAGAAGGGAAACATACACCTACACTATCAACAAAAACAAGAATTAACAATCACTGGTAATTAAACCCTTAATATCAATTTGCCTATAAAAAGACCCAGGCTAACAGAATACATGTGAAAATAGGAACCATGCTTCTGTTGCATTCAAGAAACAAACCTCAACTTCAAAGACAGACATTGCCTCAGAGTAAATTTAGGGTTGGGAAAACTTTCCAATCCAATGTACCTAAGAAGAAAGCTGGTGGAGACTTCAAATTTAAGGTAATCAAAAGTGATGAAGGATATTTAATACTCATGACAGGAAAAATCCATCAACATAAAATTTGAGTTCCAAAAATCCATGCCCCAAATACAAGAGCACTAACATTTGTAAAACAAACATTACTAAAGTTTAAATAGCACATCAAACCACACACACTAATAGTGGGAGACTTCAATAACCCATCCTACCAATGGACAGTTCTGCCAGACAGAAACTTAACAGAGAAATAGAGAAGGTAACAGATGTTATGACGCAAATGGGTTTACTGGACATCTATAGCACATTACACCCAAACACAAAATACAGCTTCTTCTCAGCATCTCATGGGACCTCTAAAACTGACCATTTACTATGGCACAAAGTGTAGTGGCATCTTGCTTTGCCAATGAACTTGTGGTGGTGGCCACAGCCTTTGGGCATGGTTTCAGGTTCAGATGTGACCCCTTATAAGGTAGAGGAGGGACTGGCTTTCTCTCTTTTGGGTTTCAGCAGCAGAAGGGCAGAGACTGTATCTTCTGGAGCAGGAAGACAGAAGTCGTTATTTACTCTTATCTGTGTGAGTGCTTCCCTAACAAATACCTAATTATCATTCGTATTGGGTCTGGTGGACTCATTTAAACCCCACATTCAACACAGCAAACCTCAACAGATACAAAAATTTTGGAATAACTCCTTACATCTTATTTTATCACCGTGGCTTAAAGTTAGAATTCAACAACACCACAAGTTCCAGAAAGCCTACAAACCCATGGAAATTGAATAATGCTTAACTGAATCACTACTGGGTGAAGGAAGAAATAAAGAAATTAAAGACTAACTAGAATTCAAAGAAAATGAATGTACAACATACCCAAACTTATGAGACACTATAAAAGCAGTACTAAGAGGAACGTTCATTTCACTAAATGCCAACATAGAGAAGTTGGAGAAATTTCACACTAACAAATTTACAAAACACCTAATAGCTCTAGAACAAAAACAAACTCACTCACCCAGGAGGAGTGGATGCCAGGAAATAATCAAAGTGAGGTCTGAAAACAATAAAATAGAAACAAAGAGTTGTTTCTTCAGGAAATTCAACAAGATAGACAAACCCTTATCCTAATTAACCAAAGGCAGAAATGAAAAGGAGCATATAACAACAGACACTGAGGAAATCCAGAGAATCTTCAGGTCATACTTAAAAACTTGTACTTCAACAAAATTGGAAAATTTAAAAGAAATGGACAATTTTCTGGGTATATACCACATACCAAAATTAAACCAAAACCACATAAATAATTTAAAGAGACCTATAATCCCTAAGGAAATAGAAGCATTTTCAACATATAGTGCTGGCATAACTGGATGTCAGCATGTAGGAGATTTTAAATAGAACCATATCTATCGCTATGCACAAAACTGAAGTCCAAGTGGATCAAAAGCCTTAACATAAATATAGTTACACCTAACCTGACTGAGGAGAAAGTAAGAAGTAGCCTTGAACATACTGGCATAGGAGGCTACTTCCTAATTATAACACTAATAGCACAGACACTGAGAGCAGCAATCAATAAATGGAACCTCCTGAAACTGAAAAGCTTCTGCAAGGCAAACGACATGGCCAATAAGACAGAACAACAACCTACAGAATGGGAAACAATATTCACCAACCCCACATCTGACAGAAGGCTGATCGCCAAGATATATAAAGAACTCAAGAAACTATACATCAAGATATAAACTTACCCAATTTAAACATAGGGTAGATAGCTAAACAGAGAATTCCCATCAGAAGAATCACAAATGACCCATAGACATTTAAGGAATCACTCAACATCCTTAATCATCAGGGAAATGCAAACCAAAATGACTCTGAGATACCACCTTACATCTATCAGAAAGGTTACAATCAAGAATATTGAGAACAGCTTATGTCCAAGAGGATGTCAAGTCATGGAATGCTGGTCGGAATGCAAACTTTAAACAGCCACTTTGGAAAGCAGTAGGACGGTTTCTCAGAAAACTGGTAATCAATCTACCTCAAGACCCAGTGATAACACTCTTTGGCATATGCCCAAAGGATGTTCAATCAAACCACAAGGACACTTGCTCAACAGTGTTCATAGTAGCATTATTTGTAATAGCCAGTACCTGGAAACAACCCAGATGCCCCCCAACCAAAGAATGGATAAGGAAAATGTGGTATATTTACACAGTGGAGTATCACTCAGCTGTAAGAAACAATGACATCATGAAATTTGCAGGCAAATGGACAGATCTAGGGGAAAAAAGAAAATCCTGAGCTAGGTAACCCAGACTCAGAAAGACAAACATGGTGTGTACTCACTCTAGCAAAGGATAACTAGACTACAGTCCACAGCTCCAGAGAAGCTAGGTAATAAAGAAGACCCTGGGTAAACTGGGGGTGAGAGGGTATGGTGGAGGAGAGGGACTGGAGGAAGAGAACATGAGGGAACGGGGTGGTCACGTTGAGGGAGGGAGCAGGAGAGCAATGAAAGAGACATCTTAATAGAAGGAGCCATGAGGGGTGAGGGAGAAGCCTGGTGGTAGGGAAATTCCCAGGAATCCACAAGGAGGACCCCAGCTAAGACTCCTAGCAATGGTAGAGAGAATGCCTGAACTGGCCATTTCCTGTAATCAGATTGGTAGATACCCCAAATGTCATCATAGAACCTTCATCCAGTAACTGATGGAGCAAGATGCAGAGATCCACAACCACAACCAGGCCAAGCTCCAAAAATCCAGTTGAAGAAAGGGAGGAGGGAATATATGAGCAAGCGAGGTCAACATCAGGACAGGGAAATCTACAGAGACAGCTGAACCACGCTCATGAAAACTCAGGAACTCTAGACCGACAGCTGTGGAGCCTCCATGGGACCAAACTGGGCCCTCTGCATTTGGGAGACAATTGTACAGCTTGGTTGTTCTGAGGGGCCCCTGGCAGTGGAACCAGGATCCTTGCTCGTATATGAGCTAGCTTTTTGGAGCCCATTTCCTATGGCGGGATTCCAAGCTCAGCCTTAAAGCAGGGGGAGCGGCTTGGTCCTACCTTAACTTAATGTGCCAGGCTTTATTGACTCCCTGTAGGAGGCCTTACCCTACAGAGGAGTGGATGGCTATGGGCTGGGAGGGAGGTTGTGGGGAACTGTGGGTAGGATGTAAAATTAAATATATATATATATATATATATATATATATATATATATGAAGTTGTTTAATTTTCATCATCACTGACAACAAAGTCTATTTCAGTGTTACAAGTCTTTACTCCATGAAAAATACACAGTCCATAGTCATAACTAGTGGAAGATAAATTGGAATCTGGCTGTGTATGTATGTGACAAGCTTTAAAGGTTTAATCGTCATTTTCACAGAAGAAAAAGGAAAAGAAAAAACAAAAACACAGGCAGTACACACTTTAGCCAACATTACCAGAGGCAAAATTTTAAGGTTTGAATGGTTTTAGTAACAAAAAATAATTTCAAGGAAAAGGGGATATGAACTTGCCTGGAGAGCATTTATCCGAGAAGCAGGCATTTTTCCTGTTGCTCTTCTCTGAGTTTTTGTCTCATGAACGAAGATTGGAACTCTTCTTGACATTTCACATCAAGGTGACAAAACTGAAATGTTTAAATAAATGCAACTGTGTTACACAAAATGGAAAAGTACATAGGAAAACCCCAAACTCCAAATGATACCGGCCGTATTGTCAGCCTTTCTATAGACAGGAGAGCCTGGAAGGATGTATTTGGAGTGGAAAAGAAAGTAACTGTGAACCTTATCATTGCACCTAGAAATACTGGCTCTTAAAATTCTCCAAGAAAGAAGTGCATTGGAAGAAAGTTATAAAATAACACAGGTCATCCAGTCAAGCAGCACTGCAAATTATAACTGGAGGGAAACCACACAGAGAAAAACCAGAGACAAGTTACCCAAGATAAAACGTTGAACAAGGCACTTTATGTGGGGAACAGATGAACAGATGAGAACTAGGGAAGTAGCAGACCATGTCTAACACACAAAAATAGCAAACCACTATTTCTAACTGGAGAGCAGAAAAATACTACTAGTAATTTTACCAAGCACTTTTTTTTTCCCGGTGTTTTGAGACAGGATTTCTCTGTGGCTTTGGAGACTGTCCTGGAACTAGCTCTTGTAGACCAGGCTGGCCTGGAACTCACAGAGATCCGCCTGCCTCTGCCTCCCAAGGGCTGGGATTAAAGATGTGCACAAAAGAAAAAAAAACAATAGCACGTAAGGAAAGGAACTTACAAGCACTCTGATAAATAGCATGGTTGAAATGGTTATATTAATAACAGCAACCAAAAATCCTACACAATCCCTACCTGCAAAGTACTGACATTTTCCACAAAAGTAGGTATGGAAACAGTCACATAGATACAAAAAAATTATCAAAATTAACCCTAAAAGAGTATTCCTGGGAGTATCACAGGATACATATCACATCACAAAGACACACACACAAAGTCAAACCATATACACATATAAACACTTTCGCTTTATATACATATATAAACACTTTCACTTTATATACATATAAACACTTTCACTTTATATACATATAAACACTTTCACTTTATATACATATAAACACTTTCACTTTATATACATATAAACACTTTCACTTTATATACATATAAACACTTTCACTTTTTAAAGACTCTTTATTTCATTTGTATGCATGTTAGACCTGCATGTGATGGATGTGTACCATGTGAGTGACCAGGCCAAAAGGGGAGAGAAAAGAGAGTCTGATCCTCCGGACACAGAGTAACAGACAACCTCCAGCCATCATGTGCAAGTGAGCAGATCCTGTCCTCGGCAAGAGCAACAAGTGGTCTTAACTACTGAACAACCTCTAACCAGCGAAAACATGTTTGGAAAGTGCGCATCATTCTTTTTTTTTATTTTTGGTTTTTCGAGACAGGGTTTCTCTATGTAGCTTTGGAGCCTATCCTGGCACTCGCTCTGGAGACCAGGCTGGCCTCGAACTCACAGACATCCACCTACCTCTGCGTCCCAAGTGTTGGGATTAAAGGCATGCGCCACCAATGCCCAGCCAGTGCTCATCATTCTTGGTTATGAAAGTACAAATGCAAAACTACACTTAGCACGCCTCACTCTGGTTAAATGGCTAATAGTAAGACAACTAATAGAGGACCGTGGTCTCTTTGGGAGGCCAGTAATGGACTAATCCAGCCCCCTGATCATGGATGCCAATGGGGAGGCCCCTGCACTCCTGGGGGCCTCCGGAGGTGGACTGGCGTTTTGCCCTGGTGTATGTGGGGGACTTCGAGAGCCCATCCCACGTGAAGGGATGCACTCTGTCTCTGAACACATGGGGAGGGGCCTAGGCCCAGCACAGGAAGATTTGGTGGACTTGGTGGAGCCCCGGTTGGGGGCCCTACCCTGCCTGGGGAGTGGTGGGTGGATGGGGTGGGGGGTAGGTTGGAGGTGGGGGAGAAGGAATGGGGGTGAGGGGAGGGAGAGGGAGAGGGGAAGTATATGTGAAACAAGCCTGTTCCCTAACTTGAATTAATAATAATAAAAAGAGAGAAAAAAAATAGAGGACCGTGGTATGGTTGGGAATAAATCCCACCTCGCCAGAGGCAGGTACATCTGTAACTCCATTTGAGTCTCCAGACTCAAATATATAGTAAGCTGTGTGCCAGCTCGCACTACATAGTGAGGGCCTGCTGTTGTGGAATATTATTTTAAGGTGTGCTACATTTGTTTATGCTGTGGAATGTTTGTTTGATGATGTAAAGATGTGTTACATTCTTTTAGCTACAGTTCTTTAACTCTGTGAAGCTGTGCTACTTTGACTTGATAAAACACCTGATTGGTATAATAAAGAGCTGAATGGCTGATAGCTAGGCAGAAGAGAGAAACAGTCGGGGCTGGTAGGCAGAGAGAATAAATGAGAGAGAGAGAGAGAGAGAGAGAGAGAGAGAGAGAGAGAGAGAGGGCAGGAGAGGAGGACTCCATGGGACAGCCATGGTGTAAGAAGGAAAGAAAGAAATACAGAATAGAGAAGCTAAAAGGCCAGAGGCAAAACATAGATGGGATAATTTAAGAAAAGCTGGCAAGAAAGGAGCCAAACTAAGTCCAGGTTATTTGGGAACTGGGTGGCAGGCCCCCCAAAGAGCAAAGTTTAAATGGATTTTAATGAATGCAGGTGAGAAAAATGGTACCCACATTAATCCCCAGTGGGAATGTCAACTGGGGCAAAAGATGAAATTCATCCTGGAACTTTCAAAAACCAAACCGTTAACCTGTATTACTACCCAATACCAGAAAACTGGATCCTTAGTCAGAGGTGCTAAATTCTTTCCCCCACAAACAACAACCACACGGAGGACTGATGGTGAACTATTCGCCAGAGTTGAAGAGTAAGAACATCCTATGTGCCCATGAGGAGACAGACACATGGGTAAAGAAAATGGAGAGAATTCCTCGAGAATTTCATTTCCCATCATGAAAATGGCAACCGTGATCTCAGTTAATAAAAGCAACAGCAGTGAAAAATCACAATGATTGGGTGTCTAACGAGAAATCAATTTCCTGGATGTTTTTGTCAGTGTACAGAGAACATATTTCGTTTTTCAGTGCACATGTGGTTATCATCCACGAACGTAACCAGAGGACCTTGGGATGGGAACAAAAGTTCTCAATAAAGTTAGAAATAGAGAAAATAGTTAGTAATGGAGGATTGGCAGGGGTGACATGGGGAAGACAGTGTCTTGGTTAGCATTTGTACTGCTGTGGTGAAACAGCATGACCAAATTTTTATTAGGCTTACACTTCAGCTTTGCTCTTCATCCCTGAAGGAAGTCGGGACAGAAACTCAAAGAAGAGAGAGCTGATACAAAGGTTCTGGGGGAGGGGGCGCTGCCCACGGCTTACTTACTCAACCCACCTTCTAAAAGAACCCAGGACCAGCAGCCCATGGATGGCACCACCCACCACCGGCTGGGCCATCCCCTAACTGGTAAGAAATCAGAAAAATGCATATAGCTGCATCTCAAGGAGCCGTTTGTGGTGATATTTTGTTTATGATCTAACAAATAAAGCTTGCCTGAAGATCAGAGTGCACAGCTAGCCACACCAGCCGGTCATACAGCCGGTCATACAGGCCAGGCAGCCACACTAGTTAGCCATAGAAGCTGGGTTTGGGTGTTGTGTGCCTATAATCCCAGCGCCACAGAGAATATAAGCTGGTTGGAGACAGGAGTGCAGTGTTTTCAGTCTCCAGTCATGCTGAGCACAGGATCGCCCCAGCCTTACTAGAGGTAAAAAACTCTCTAGTGGCTGGCTGCTTTGCTTTTCTGATCTTCAGCCTAAACCCCAGTATCTGTCTCGGGGGGTGTTTATTATTTATGTTACATCTGACACCCAACTTTTGGGGTATGAATTAATGAGAAAGCTCCTTGCCTGTGGCTTTGCAGCCACCGGCCCAGTCTGGAGCTGCAAGCAGGGCTACCCCAAGAGTCACTGCCCGCAGGTTAGGCTTTCTTTTCTTTTTTCCCCCAAGCCTCTGAGTTTGGGATTTTCCTGCTGTAGTCTCTCTAAAAGTCTTCAGCTGCAACCCAAACTCTAGAAGCACCTGGGCTCCAAACGCTACAGGACTTATCCACCCTAGACTGTGAAGGCTTTGCTTTCTACATGACTCCGATGCACTCACTCCGGTGCCAACGTTAGATTTAAGGAGATTCAAGGAAGCGATAGTCTCGTACAGCATGCATTCACCATTTGTGAAGCAGATGTTAAACTCGTGGTCAGTTTGTAATAGGATTATCCCTAAAGACTAGAGAGACTTGGTTAATGCTATTTTAGAGCCTGCCTCACAATACCAATAGAGTACCTGGTTCAGAGGAGAGGCTAAGACTATACAGCATAAAGCTAAAGGTATGGAAAACTCCCAACATCAACTTCTTGGAGAAGGAAATTAAGGAACCATAGAACAGCAAACTATATAATGGTCATGCCCTGGCTTTGTGCTGCACAGCAGCTTTGAATGCTCGGGAAAGAATTGGAGAAGTAGGAAAGAAAACTGAATCATTTACTGAAGTTATACAGGGCCCAAAGGAAGCCTTCACTAATTGCTTACAAAGACTGACATCAGCACTGGACGAATGAGACATCTGAAGAAAAAGGAGAAATCATCCAGAAAAAAAGGTCCCAAGAAAAACAATAAATTGGTCTACTAGTATATCACATTTCCAACAGGAAAAATTTCATAAATCCTCCCATATCTTTGTTTTTGCTGTTCTCTACATACAGATAGTGAAAATGGTCTTTTTGTAGTCCCAGCCCAGTTAAACATTAAAGCAGGCTTTGAGGTTGGAGTATTGAGTTGGAGATTCTTCGGAACACACCCGAAGCAAAAAAGCAAAAGATGGTAACACCTGCCAAAAGGATAAACATAAAAAGAGAAACTATCACAAAAATGTCTCTTTCTCTCTGGAGATTTCACCATGGCATATGAATCTCCGTTCACACAGCCCACACACATGCAGAGCCCTCTGTCTAGGAACCCTGAGGGATTATAGACAGGGAAAGAAAGACTGCAACGAAATTATTCTGACTCTCAGAATGTGGACTATTGCACTTCTGTAAGAGATCTTTGAAGGAAAAAACAAAAAACAAAAAACAAAACAAAACAAAAACCCTGACAGCAGAGTATAGCCAATTCCCACTGCTCCTACAAGAAGTCCAAAGTCACAGCACTGAATGTCACCAAACCCTGACATAAAAAACAATTGTTTGGCCACATACAAGTTGGCAATTT
The DNA here is from genome assembly GCF_003668045.3 of Cricetulus griseus. Taxonomy (NCBI): domain Eukaryota; kingdom Metazoa; phylum Chordata; class Mammalia; order Rodentia; family Cricetidae; genus Cricetulus; species Cricetulus griseus. The sequence goes on along the minus strand of NC_048602.1, from coordinate 20,489,397 downwards.
CTGGAACCACGGAGACATTTTTCTGATATAGTTATATAATGATAATTACTCAAAAGGGACTCTCTAATTTTGTTTTAATCTATAACTAGTTTTCTGTCTATAAAATTAGAAGTAATAACATCTTCTCAGAGCAATTATTCTGGGCTTACCAGGACCTGTGTTGTTGTTTTTTTTTTCTTTCTCCCTTCTCCCATCCCCCCCCCCCCCCCGTTTTTCTTTTCTTCTTTAGTTTCTCAAGACAGGGTTTCTCTGTGTAGCTTTGGAGCCTGTCTTGGAATTCTCTCTGTAGATCAGGCTGGCCTCGAACTCACAGGGACACCTCTACCTCTGCCTCCGAAGTGCTAGGATTAAAGGCGTGCTCCACCACCACCCACCCCACTTGTCTGGGCCTTGTTAGGTCCAAAACATTCTTGACAAATGACTGAGGTGCCATTTATATATCAAAGCTGACTTTTTTTTTTTTTTTTTTTTGCTAGGCGCTGTCTTGGCCTCTAGGCTTCAGGTTTATTCCGTGCCCTCCAACCCTCTCCTGACTTCTCCTTTCTCCCTCTCCCTCTCTCTCCTCTTTCACAGACCAGGTCATTCTGGACCCTTCCAGATGCCTCTGGCTATTTTCTCCCTCAAACCTGCAATAAACCTTCTCAACCATAACTTTGGAGCACTCATGTCGGTTTTCATTCAGACCTAAGGTGTAAAAGCAACAACTAAGCATACAAAGACACGTTTTGTTTTGTTTTGTTTTGTTTTAATTCTGTGTTTACATCAAAGTGCACACATCTCGGATAGAAAATTAATAGGGAGTAAAGCTTTGCTCAGTGAATGTTAATATTTACAACCACAACTGCGATTCTGATTCAACCAAATCTACAGAGGTTACCCGTGTCACTAATCTCTAAAAAGCTCTCGGGGGTGCCTATTCCTCCAGCCAAAGACTACTCTCGTGAATAGAAAAACAGTGGACTAGGAGAGTTAAGAAAGTACGGTCGAGGGGACTGAAGAGGTGGCTCAGAGGTTAAGAGCACCGACTGCTCTTCCAGAGGTCCTGGGTTCATTTCCCAGCAACCACATGGTGGCTCACAACCATCTGTAGTGAGATCTGGTGCCCTCTTCCGGCCTGCAGAGAGAACATTGTATATATAATAAGTAAATAAATCCTTAAATATATATATTAAAGGAAGTATGGTTGAATTTGTAAATTTTACAGTATTAAAGAGAACCCGTTTGCAAACTCTAGACGCTCTACCAACCGGAAGGTAACAGAGAAAATCACGACAAACAAAATAAGATCTCAACCTTACAACGACGGAAAAACACGCACAGCAGAATCTCGGATCCGGCTTCCTGATGAGCAGCAGAGAAACCGCTCGCACCCCCGCTCCTCCCTCCCTCCCGGGTCCCAGCCCCGCAGCTCCTCTGACCTGGGAGCTTCCAGGGCCGCCGGGCTGCGGTTCCCGCCACTGCGCTGCTGACTGCTGACTTTCCCAGGCCGCCCCGCGAGCGCGGACACCGCGGATCCCGAGGGCTCAGGTCCCCGCGGACCCGCCGTGTCCTCCGCACCCGGGTCTGCAGCGCGCGGGTCCCGGGTCCAGCAGGGGATGGAGAAACTTCCGGTGTCTTCAGCCCGGTTGCTTGGAGACGGCGCCTCCCGCCCCGCCCACTGCACCCCGCTTCCGGCTACCTGGTTCTCCGAACCCGCGGTGAGCATCCCGGAGCCGAGCCTGGGTCCCCGTCGTCGTCGTGGCTGCTGCAGCCCGGGCGGGGCTCGAGTCGCCGCCACCGAGGTGACATCAGCACCGGCCCAGCCTGCGACCGGGAAGTGAGAGAGAACCCTGCGGTCTTTCCGGTTCACCCCGAACCCTGCCCGCTCCTTCCTGTCTGCTGTCCGGCTCCCTAAAGCTCGTAAATCCCCCGTCCCCACCTATGTAACGACGCGTGTGAGTGTGTGCGAGCGTGTGTGAGCGTCTGAGCGTGTGTGAGCCTGTGTGTGTGTGAGCATGTGTGTGTGTGTGTGAGCGTGTGTGAGCATGTGTGTGCGTGTGAGCATGTGTGAGCCTGTGTGTGTGTGTGTGTGTGTGTGAGCATGTGTGTGTGAGCGTGTGTGTGTGTGTGTGTGTGTGTGTGAGCATGTGTGTGTGTGTGTGCGTGTGTGTGTGAGTGTGTGCGTGTGTGTGCGTGTGTGCGAGCGTGTGCGTGTGTGTGTGAGTGTGTGTGTGTGTGAGCGTGTGTGTGTGTGAGCGTGTGTGTGTGTGTGTGTGTGTGTGTGAGCCTGTGTGCAGGTGTGTGTGTGAGCGGGTGTGTGAGTGTGAGAGCCTGTGTGTGTTCGTGTGCGTGTGCTCGTGTGTGAGCGTGTGTGTGTGTGCGCGTGTGTGTGAGCGTGTTGTGAGCCTGTGTGCAGGTGTGTGTGTGAGCGGGTGTGTGTGTATGAGACAGAGGGGGGAGAGACGAGGCAGAGGGGGGAGTGGGGCAGAAAGAGAGAGGGAGAGAGAGGAGGGAGAGGAGGAGAGGAGGAAAGGGAGACAGAGAGGGGGGACACGGAGAGAGAGGGAGGGAGAGGGAGGGAGAGGGAGAGAGAGGGAGGGAGAGAGGGAGGGAGGAGAGAGACAGAGAGACAGAGAGAGAGAGAGACAGAGACAGAGAGAGAGAGGAGGGAGAGAGACAGAGAGAGAGAGGGAGAGGAGGGAGAGCCTTGCTTTTACTCTCCTGTGCGCCTGTGGCTCCTGCAGCCTGCGACACCCCCATGAAAGTCTCCTCTCCTGATCTCTCCTCTCTCCCTTCCCCTTTCACCTCCCCCCCCCAACCACACACGAGTGTGCTCACACAGGCACAACTCAGGGCGAGCCTGAGTACCCAGCACGCTCCCACAAAGGGCCACATTCACCCTGTGGGATGCGCCCGCCGCGCCTTTGGCTTCCAGGGGAATCTTCCCTCTCCCTCCCCAGCTCCTCCTCCCCTGGCTGCTCTCTGCCAGCCTTGTTCCCACGATCCAGGGATGACAGGAGCTCCAGCCTTGAGCGTTGCAGAGTCATCAGGGCGGTCCAGGAATGGGGTTGATCGGGGACCGCGCCGCTCCCCCAGATGTCACCAGCTGCCACGGGGCACAAGTGGTGCCTCCCATCCTCTACCGGAAACGACAGTCCTGGCTACAAAACTTAAAAACCCACCAGAGATCTTTTCTCTATATCTTAAAAAAAAAAAAGTATAATATTTTGGAGACAAAATAATCTGTTGGTTGTCTTTGTCTTTTTCACCCTTACTGTGTTGGCTGCACCTTATGGCCGGACATAAATATATAACTATGAGTCCCTTTGATGTAGACAACATTAAAGATGTTTTGGGTGTTCTATTAAAAGGCTGTTTCTAGAGTGGAGGTGTGGTGTTCCCCTTCTCTGGATCCAAGCGTGTTTAAAATACGCTCTATGCCTTGTGTGAGGCTGAGAACCTAACATCCAGAGCAAAACAGAATGGCCAAAAAATTACAGGTGGTTTATGTAAGCATTCTCTATACCTCAAGATGCATAAGTACATTTTGTCGGATTCGGTTAAAAATCTGTAAAAGGAAAAAAGTTAGCTTAAAACTAGTAAAAAAGAAATCTATACATAGATAATCTTTTTGTTTTTGTTTTTTTGTTCTTGTTTTGTTTTTTTGTTTTTTGGTTTTTTTTTTTTTTTTTTTTGCTTTTTAAACAGGGTTTCTCTGTATTGTTTTGGAGAGTGCCCTGGAACTAGCTCTTGTAGACCAGGCTGGCCTCAAACTCACAGAGATCAGCCTGCCTCTGCCTCCTGAGTGCTGAGATCTTGAGCCACCAACGCCTGGCTACACAGATAATCTACACAGATAACCTTAAAGAGACGGTGTGACATACTCCCATTCTGTCCTATAAGCTACATGAGGCTGCTCACCATTTTTTGCTAGAGTTGGAGAAGACAGAAGGCATGGCAGTTCATCACCATATAACTAACGCTGACTCTGTGGAATGGGCCTACCAAGGACACAGCAATAGGTCTCCAAGATATTTATATTAGGGCGGATTTTTGTGTAATAATTCCTGTCTTCTCCTAACAACAACATTCAGAAATAAACCCCAGAGAATAAATACTAAATAATCTACAGTATTACAGCTTGCTTTTACCATGTGTGGATTATAGATTTGCCCTGTGTTTTTTCTTGTTGAATAAAAAAGGGTACCTCATTTTTTGAGAGATTTTAAACTTTTTTAAAAAAAAATCAAAAGTTTACCTTTAAATGACAAAAATACTAAATATCTATTAGAAAACAACTTGCGTATATATTTAGTCTTTTATGACTATATTATTATATACAATTTTCATAATAAGTAGCTTTAACAACAACAAGCACCCATTTCATTTCCCAAACCTTCAGCGTCCTTCTTGGTTCCCTTTGTGTGTAAAATCCAGGCCACGGGCCTTACGCTACTAGAGCTGCTACTATGTCTGGATACAGTTTGCCTTGTTACCAAACACAGAAAACAGATAAACCCACAAAACAGATTCTTTTCAAACTACTTATTTTTTCAAAAAAAAAAATCACTCTACAAAAACTGCCCTCAGTAAACAATCTATGTCTCCTCCTAAATGATTAGAAAGGAAAAGGATGTGAAGTTTAAACCTTAAGTTGAGAGGAACAACTACAACAAAAAAGTCTTATTAGAGTTTAAGAAATTATATTAAGGTGTATAGATGCAAATTATATAGGTTTGAGGATGTAGAAGCTTAAATTTCGATAAGAAAGTGACTTAGGTATTTAAATTATGCAAACTATTAATTGCAAGTTATTAAGCAATGTAAAAGTGAGTTACAGTGCTCTGAGGATATCACAGCCTGGATTGGGAGGATCTAAAACGGGTGTTTGTGAGATACTTGGGTACGATTTATGAAGGTCTAAAAATGGCTTAAGCCAGACTGCGGTGGCGGCGGTGGTGGTGATAGGAGGGTGTGCCTTTTATCCCAGTACTCGGGAGGCAGAGGCAAGAGGATCTCTGTGAATTTGAGGCCAGCCTGGTCTATAAGAGCGAGTTCCAGGACAGCCTCCAAAGCTACACAAAGAAACCCTGTCTCGACAAACCAAAAAAAAAAAAAAAAAAAAAAAAAAAAAAGGCTTAAGATGTATAAAAGATAGTTTTATAGTTTCAGATTTCTTTCCCCTTCTATGCTATTGTTACATTATGATTCCGAAATTTCAGACTTTAATATTAACCAATGGAGTTCCACCCTCATGGTTGCTTGCAGTCAATTTTATTAGTACTTGTGCTGTCACAGTTAGGAGGTCTGGACCAGGGATCAGGGGCTGGCATTGAGCTGGCGTTTGGCAGCTTGGCTATTGGCTATGCCCAGAAACCATCTCACAAGAGCAGCCCTTCGCTTCTTCTGTCCTGGGCTTTTCCTGTCTGAGGCCATGGGTGTCATCTGTGTGATGGTCTCCTTACTCACTGAGGCACTTTGTGGTCCTCTAGCTATCCCTGGCGCTTTGACTCAATGGCAGTCCCAGTGCTGAAGGGTGCAAAGCTTTACTATTAAATATAGTGTTCCTCTAAATACCCCCCAAAATAAATTTACAAGGGAAATCTTTTTGTCATTTAAAAGCCTTCAATCTTGCTGGGTGGTGGTGGTGCCTGCCTTTAAGCTCAGCGTAAATCCCAGCACACCACTGCTGGCACAAACAGGTGGATTCTCCGAGTTCAAGGCCAGCCTGGTCAACAGAGCGAGTTCCAGTACAGCCAGAACTGAACAGTGAAACTTTGTCTCCAAAATCCAAATAAATAAACAAAATAAGGTCCTACACTCTCAGTGTTTTGTGTCAGACTTCAAGTGGCTGTTTTATGGAAAATACATGCTTTAAATTCATTTTCACTGGCTGGCTTGCTATTCTTCATGCACACCATGGTGGCCTCCACCACACAGAGCTCTGCCTGGTCCTGCCTCTCAAATGCATGGATTAAGGTGAACATCATCACACCCGGCCTCATTGTTTATTTTTCAAAAATCTCCAAGCTGAGTTGCATTGTGGGTCGGTAAGTTGGATTCCTACTAATACTGTAGGTATTTGTTATTGTTCTTCTTTTGTCCGCAGGGTTTGTTGTTAATGTCAATGTGGTCTTTCTAAGCATATTTGACACTTTGATTTGAAAAGGCAAGAAGAGGTCCACTCATTGTTTCTGAGACAGAATATCAGAACAGAGCAACAGGGAGAAATGGCTGCTTTACCAATCAATACATTTAAGATCAATGCAATATCCATTTTTTCTGGAAATGTTATATATTGAGACTATGCAAACCCTTAAAACTCCTGTTTTGAAAATGTCACCAGGGGACTGGAGGTATGACTCATCAACAAAGAACACATTCTGTTCTTGCAGAGAACTGGAAGTCAGTTCATAGCACTCATGTGTTGGCTTGTAACCATCCATAATTCCAGTTCCAGGGAGTTTAATGTCTGTTAAGGATTTCTCAGTTGGCTATGACTATCCTCTTGCACTGAAACATGTATACAATGGCATGTTTAAATAAACTGCAATGAATTTCTTGGCCTAGGTCTAAAATGCCTGAGTCTCAAGAATTAGAATTCTAATGTAGTGCTTACGGGTTGGAATAAGTATGTTTCTATCTTTTCTCAGTACCGAAAAATGATCTTGAAGCACATTCCTGGGGATTTCTAAGGTGTACAGGAGTATGTACACATTGTCCTGTTCATAGGTTATCTCATGTGAGTTTCATAATTTATTAATATTTGTATGGACCAACTCACACATGAAATGAAAATAAGTCTTTATTGAAGCATTTTCTTGAGATGTATTTCATGATGAATTATTCTGGTATTTCCAAAAATACTACAGTTGTTGAAAGGCTTTAACAAAAAGAAGGGAGGGGCTTGTAGACTGGAATTTCTAATGTAAAACAGGAAACAGGGATACAATGGTATTCAGTATTTGCCCATGGCCACCAGTGTTCTGAGGTTCAATGAAGCATTACCGAAGCATAGGGTCTAAGAATTTAGAGGCATGGATAGACAGAGCACACTTTGGAATGCCTCAGACAGTTTCGTAGGCATGTTTTCATTTGCCCCCCTACAGACTGCTGTCTCTCTCCTCCCTCAATGCAACAAAGAAAGCAGCCTCCTCTCTGAGGCTCCCTAAGCCTACATGTTCTGTGTTGAGCTCCTTTAAGCAGAACAGCTACTACTATGCCAGTAGTAAGCCTGAAGTAAGCCTGAAGCAGTCTCAACCAACAATCTTCCACAAATTAGTAGACTCAAATTCTTTCTCCAATATCATTTTTCTGCTGTACATGCAATTTGGAGGAACAACAAATAGGGTCAGCACATTCCATTAGTTCCCCCGCCCCTGAAAATGCAAAATACATATGTATGTAGGCACCCAAATGGAAACTAACAACAGAACCAAATATGAAAGCCACTGAAATCCATGTTGCTGAACCCATGAGCTTTATTGGGATTAATTACAGGAATATGGAAGAGTGTTGTGGAATAATTAATTACACTGTGCAAAGATGTGGCACTGTGACTAGTTTAATAAGAAGCTAAATGGCCAGGCCGGGTGTTGGTGGCACACGCCTTTAATCCCAGCACTCGGGAGGCAGAGGCAGGCGGATCTCTGTGAGTTTGAGGCCAGCCAGGTCTCCAGAGCTAGTGCCAAAATAGGCTCAAAGCTACATAGAGAAACCCTGTCTCGAAAAACTGAAGGAAAAAAAAAAAGCTAAATGGCCAATAGCTAATCAAGGAGAATAGGTGGGACTTCTGGGAAAAGATGAATCTACGAACGGAGAGATGCCAGCAAGATGCAGAACAATTTGGAGGTACAGAACAAAAGAAAGATAAAAGCCATATAGTAGCATGTAGATTAAAAGAGATAATTTAAGATACAAGAGCTTCTTAGGAAAATATGTTTACCGAGGAGCCATTTATAGGGTCAAAAGGGATTCAAAGATACTTGCCAGCATGGGATGTAGATTGCAAACACTGGACATCTGGAAGACACTGCACACCTGCAGGCATACCCACAGGGTAAAGGATGCCCTATCTTCGTAGCTCACTTCATTTGTCAGAGCTTCACCTAAATAGCATGACTGGTGTATTTCTTCACGGGAGTTAAACACAGTGAATCCTGTCAAATTCAAGTACTTCTTGATGCTATTGAGTGGTTTATTTCCTGTCCTAATCAGATTCCCTAGGATGGAATGTCTTGGTCTCCAGGAAATGCCTACACAACAGCATCTTCATCAGGTTTCTCCATTTTGTATTCAATGTTAAATATTTGAAGTTGAATAAGTTATGTCTTAAAGAAATTTTTTTCTACATTTTCACAAGAATTTTTCCTCGGTATGAAAGTTTGATATTTTCTAAGATTTGAACATTGCTTAAGGGTTCCCATGCTTTTTATGTTCACAATGATTCTCTAGTATGGAGCCTCCAGTGGTCCCTAAGGACATAGCTTGCATAAAGAACATGCCACATTATTTACGATTCTCCACGGTATGTATTTTTTGATATTTTATTAGATACGAGTGAGGTAAAGTCTTTGCCACATGCAATACATTTGTAAAGCATCTCACCTCTATAAATTTTCTGATGCAGTCTTAAGATATGAGTAAGTGGTAAAGGATTTAGCACATTCACAACATTTGTAAGGTTTCTCTCCTGCATGAAATTTCTGATGCAATCTAAGGTATGAGCCCCTGGCAAGCATTTCTCACAGGCACCACGTTTGTAAGGTTTCTCTCTGCACGAATTGTCAGATGTACTCTAAGATATGACCCACTGGTAAAAGATTTGTCACATTCATTGCATCCGTAGGGTTTCTCTCCTGTATGAACTCACTGAGGGGTTGGAAGTCTGCATTTCCATACAGAGGATTTGCCACATTCATTACACTTGTAGGTTTCTCTCCTGTGTGAATCCTCTGGTGTTCTCTAAGTTTGAATTTCAGACCAAAGTATTTGCCACATTCACTGCACTCATAAGTTTTCTCCCGGATGTGAATCTTATGATGTATCTTTAGATGTTGTTTCTTAACAAAGGATATGCCACACTCACTGCATTTGAAAGGTTTCTCACCTCTATGGATTTTCTGATGCAATCTAAGATACGAACCAGTGGTGAAAGACTTCTGACACTCACTGCATTGGTATGGCTTCTCTCCCGTATGGAATTTCTGATGTATTCTAAGGTATGACCCACTGGCAAAGGACTTCTTACATTCGCTGCATTTGAAGGGCTTCTCGCCTGTGTGAATTCTCTGATGCAACCGAAGAGATGAAGAGCTGGTGAAGGACTTCTGACACTCGCTGCACTTGTAAGGATTCTCTTCGGCATGAATTTTCTGATGGCTTCTAAGATCTGAGCCAACGGAAAAGGATTTGTCACACTCGCCACACTTGTAAGGCTTCTCGCCTGTGTGAATCGTCAGATGTCTCACCAGCTGCTGTTTCTGGTTAAAGCCTTTGCCGCATTCGTTACACCTGTACGGTTTCTCGGCTGTGTGGATGTTCTGATGCAACTGGAGAGACGAACTGCTGGTAAAGCACTTGTCACATTCGCTGCACTTATAAGGCTTCACACCTGTGTGATTTGTCTGATGTCTCCTAAGTTGGTGTTTCTGAATAAAGCATTTGTCGCATTCACTGCATTGGAAAGGTTTCTCCCCGGTGTGAATTCTCTGATGCAGTCGGAGAGCTGAACTACTGCTGAAGGACTTCTTACACTCGCTGCACTTGTAAGGATTCTCCTCGGCATGAATTTTCTGATGGCTTCTAAGATCTGAGCCAACGGAAAAGGACTTGTCACACTCGCCACACTTGTAAGGCTTCTCGCCTGTGTGAATCGTCTGATGTCTCTTCAGCTGTTGGTTCTGGAGAAAGCCTTTGCCGCATTCGTTACACCTGTACGGTCTCTCGCCAGTGTGAAATTTCTGATGCAATCGAAGAGACGAAGAACTGCTGAAGGACTTCTTACACTCGCTGCACTTGTAAGGATTCTCCTCGGCATGAATTCTCTGATGGCTTCTAAGATCTGAGCCAACGGAAAAGGACTTGTCACACTCGCCACACTTATAAGGCTTCTCGCCTGTGTGAATTGTCAGATGTCTCCTCAGCTGCTGTTTCTGAATAAAGCCTTTGCCGCATTCGTTACACTTGTAAGGTCTCTCGCCTTTATGAATGTTCTGATGCAACTTAAGGTACGAACTACTGGTAAAGCACTTGTCACATTCACTGCATTTGTACGGCTTCTCACCTGTGTGGATGTTCTGATGCAGCCGAAGAGACGAGCTGCTAGTAAAGCCTTTGCCACATTCTCCGCATTTGTATGGCTTCAAGCCTGTGTGAACATTCTGATGCAACCTAAGATATGTGGTACGGGCAAAGGCTTTCCCGCATTCAGTGCATTTATAAGGCCTCTCTCCAGTATGAATTGTCTGATGCCTCCTAAGATGGTCTTTCTGGGAAAAGGATTTGTCACATTCACCACATTTGTAATTCTTCTCACCTGTGTGAAGTTTCTGATGGGTTCTTAGGTGTGTCTGCTGGGTAAAGCACTTGCCACACTCCCTACATTTGTAAGGTTTCTCCCCTGTGTGAATTCTTTGATGTGTTTTAAGTTTAGCTTTCTGAATAAAGGATTTACCACATTCAATGCATTTGTAAGGTTTGTCTCCTGTGTGAATCCTCTCATTTGCTTTACCACCCGAGGCAGTGGCAGGGGATTTATCACACTCATTAAATCTGTCAATTTTCTCTTCACTATGGCTACTATCATGCTCTTCAACGTGTGACAATGTGCAGAAGTTACTACACTGCTTAACTTCATGAGACTTCTCACCTCTATGAATTTGCTGATGTTTTTCAAGATCTGAGCAATAAATGGAGGACTTGCAACAGTCAGTAAATTTGTAAGTTTTCTCTTCAGTGTGGAATCTGTAATGTCTTTTAAACTCTGATGAATCATAAAAGCACTTATTACATTCAGTACAACTGTAGGATTTTTCTCCATAAGGAATGTTGTTAAGCACTTTGGATTGCAATAAATTCAGAAAGAAATCACTACACTCTGTACATTTATGAGATCCTTTATGTCTACTGAGGATTGAGTATGTCTTGAGGCATTTTTCACACTTCTGGCATTGCTCTGATTTCTTTTCACTGTGAATTCCTTTCAGTGTGAGTTCCTGGTTATAGTCAAAAGACTCATCAGCCTCTGTATTTTTGTGTTCTTCCTTTTCAGTGCAGATTCCTAGATTTTGGCTAATGATGGAACAGAAACTTAAAGAGCTTACACAGTCCTTATATTTGCAGGATTCTTCTCCCATATTGCCACTCCTTTGTCGGGTTGAGTTTAATAATTCAACAGAGGCATCTCTTTGGTTTCCAAATCTAATCTTGCAGTTTTCTGCAATATCACTTATGTCATAAGGTATACATTCAAAAGATTCATGAATAACTTTGCTAAGCTCGATACATTTAAAAGGCTTCTCTTGGAGATTCATATAATCATGGACAATATCCTTTGAACCATGGTGAAGGTCCTTCTTATATTCAACACACATGTGATGATTGTCTGGAAAATTAGCAAATTAAGGATTATAGGGATTGATTCATGAATAACAGATTCAATACCTGAAATTTTCTTAAGAAGGGTAAAGCAATTTGTAGGAATAGAGCTTTGAGCACATGCTTTTTGCATTTAACTCTCATTATAGGGAAGTTCAGAAGAACCTCCATTCAAACTGCAAGGATCACTAGTAACATTCTCATTCTTATCGAAACCTTGTAAAAGGTCAGACACCTAAGTGATCAAGCAATAATGGACTGTGGTAAAGGAGCACTCTGAAGGATCACATGAAGAAGATCTCCTCTGCTCTTGTGTATGTTTCTTAGACACAGTCACATTGTGTTGCCTTCTTTGCTTAGGGAACTCTCTTTGTAACCTACGCAGGAATGAAACTCACGATGATTAAAATTGTGCCGAGACTAAATATAGAGACAACATCTCCAACAATAAAGAAAAACAGCAACACGCTCACCACCAAAATCTGATTCTCTAATTTAAAACCTCTCCTTCTGAGGGCTCTAAGGCGGATGCTTGGATTCTCTTGGGCAGTAGAAAACAGAGTGGATATTGTTAGTGGAATGGAGGTGGGTGGGGATGGGAACAGGAGAGATCAGGTTGAGGAGGGGAGAATGGAGGGAGAGAATATGAAGAGAGACAACTGAAATAAGATACTGGCATGTATGGTGTATGTGTACATTTGTGTGTGTGTGTGTGTGTGTGTGTGTTTATGTTAGAGAGAGAGACAGAGTGTGTGAGTGAGTGAGTGTGTGTGTGTGTGTTTATGTTAGAGAGACAGACAGACAGACAGACAGACAGACAGAGAGACAGAGTGTGTGAGTGTGTGTGTGTGTGTGTGTGTGTGTGTGTGTCTTTATGTTAGAGAGAGAGACAGAGTGTGTGAGTGAGTGAGTGTGTGTGTGTGTGTTTATGTTAGAGAGACAGACAGACAGACAGAGAGACAGAGTGTGTGAGTGTGTGTGTGTGTGTGTGTGTGTGTGTTTATGTTAGAGAGACAGACAGACAGACAGACAGACAGACAGACAGACAGACAGAGAGAGTGTGTGTGTGTGTGTGTGTGTGTGTGTAAACAGTCCAGTAGAAACTCCCAGGATTCTATGACGTTGATCATAGCGAGGACTTCTACAAGAAGTCTGAAGTAGCCATCCTCTGTAACAAGGTAAGCCTGAAAATGCTAGGACTTGGACACCAACCCAGGCACAAATCTTCCACCTACAATCTACCCACCTGCAAGATGTGCTGTAGCAATGGAGGAACAGAATTGGTGACAGTGGCCAACCAATGACTGGTCTAATTTGAGGCCCACACCATGAAAGGAAGCCCATGCCCAATTATTGCCTGGATGACCAGGAATCTGTGGCTGGAGACTCACAATACATATGATTAAAAAGTAAATAAAATGATTGCTAATGATATTCTTATATACTCTTTTTTTTTAAAGATTTTATTTATTTATTATGTATACAACATTCTGCTTCCATGTATTTCTGCACACCAGAAGAGGGCACCAGATCTAATAACGGATGGTTGTGAGCCACCATGTGGTTGCTGGGAATTGAACTCAGGACCTCTGGAAGAGCAGTCGGTGCTCTTAACCGCTGAGCCATCTCTCCAGCCCCCTTATATACTCTTATATCACTGCCTAGTTCAATTCTCATCAGAGGCTACCAGCAGCAACTAACACGAGTAGATGCACAACCCACAGACAAATATTAGGCAAAGAGTTCAAACTGGAGATCTCCATCAGGTCTGTCACCTTGGAGCTCAGCAAACCGCAAGGAATAAGAGGAACAAGTGTGGGAGCCGGAGAGGTTGAGGACACCAAGAGAACATGACCCACAGACATCAACTAGGTACAGATCATAAGGACTCACAGAGACCGAAGCAGCAGTCACAGAGACTGAATGAGTCTGCTTTAGGTCCTCTGCATATATGCTATGGTTGTTAGCGTTATGCTTTTTGGGGACTTGTAATAGTGTGAGGGGGACCTCTCTGACCCTTCTGACTGCTTTGGGACCCTTTCCAACAAATGGTTGCCTCATCCAGCCTTAATATGAAGATTGTGTCTAGCCCTTTTGTGTTCTGGTTTTTTGGTTTCTCTGTGTAATCTTGACTGTCCTGGAACTCACTCTGTAGACCAGGCTGGCCTTAAGTTCAGAGATCTGCTGATTGATTTGTGACTCCCAAATGTTGGGATTAAAGTGGTGTGCCATCATTGCTTTGCTGTGTATAATCTTATTATATCTCGTTACTCTGTGTTGAGATCTCTGGAAGGCTTGTTCCTTTCTAAAAAGAAACGGAAGAGAAGTAGATCTGGGAGAGACACGGGGTTGGGGGACATGCGAGGAGAAGAGGTAGAGGGAACTGAAGAAGGGATGTATTGAAAACAAAACTCTCCATTTTTAAAAACTCAAAAATTGGAGAATAGCTTAATCCAATAGTAAAATCAAAACACTTTAATTACTCAGTATATTGCAATGTCTGTCCTTGTCCTAAATATTCAATTGTGTTTGTACTTTGAGGTTTTCATTAAAAACAAGTAACAGGGCTGGAGAGATGAAGCAGTACACAGTACTGGTTGCTATTCCAGAGAACACAAGTGTAAAGGAAGAACCAAGAAAAGAGCATGTGGGTAACCGGCATTTCCCTTATTTCTGGGAGTCTCTAGACAGTTCAGGGAGTTTACATCTATACAAATAGTTAAATACAAATGATAAGTCAACAATTCTACAAGAAGAGCATTCTCACCTACAAAGACTAGATTGCTGTAATTCTCCAGCATCACATCCACGTACAAGGTCCTCTGAGCAGAGTCCAGACATTCCCACTCCTCCTGGGACAGGTCCACAGCCACATCCCAGAATGTCAACAGACCCTGTAATGGAAAATTACACATTTACCACGAGCTGCTGGACGAAATGCTTTCCTAGGTAAAGGACAACTAAAAAAATAGAGATATTTTGTGATACCGGTGAGGTATGAATATTAGTCAAACACAGGTTTTCTAAATATGCTACAGAGAGGATCAGCAGTTAGGAGCACTAGCTGCTCTTCTAGAGGATCATAATTTGGCTCACAGCACCCAGATGGCACTCTTTCAGTTCCATGGTGTCTTATCCTCTCTTCTAAATCCCATAGACAGGAGACCCAGATAGCACGCACACATATATTCAGACAAATACACCCACACAATGAGATAAAAGTGAAAGTTAATGTTAACAAAAGGTTCTTTTCAGAATACCAATGCTCTATATTGTATTTCCTGTCTTTGTGTAAACAGAATGACAAAATGGTATCACAATCAGCAAATTTATAAGGAACCTAAGATACACACTTAAGGTCTAGATTCAGGAATGTACCTTTACAAAGGCTGTCTTGAAATCAAAGGTATTCACAGAATCGTATCTCACAAGCAAAGTTAGGATGAGCAAAATTGTGATTCCAAACTCTACAATGATCAGCCTTGCTCAAATATGTATGCTGTACCATACTTATTTACAGCTGGGCCTCACATGACTCTCTTCTAACATTCTCACTTTAGTCCTGAGCCCTAGGTGCAGTACTGCATGCTTTCCAGAACAAAGAGGTAGAATATGGAATGGAAAATTAATGGATGAATTAAAAGTCAGAGATTTTTCTTTAAATAGTAAAGAGTATAACATCAGTGCACAAATCCAGCATACAAAACAACCCAAAGACTCAACTATTTTGTCAAGTTTTTTTTTAATGCAAGTATTTACAGCCATAAAATAAATAGAAAAATCGGGCTTAGACAGTGTTAATATTCTATAAATTTGTATAAAAGTAGACAGACCCAATAACAATTTCAGAAATTCATCTCTCTATAGGATGAGAAAAGTATTTACAAATAAACAATGTAAGTGACAATGCATTCAGACAAAGTATAAAGATTTTGTGTTTGAAATGAAGGTATTAAGTGTATGAGAATTATTCTAACTCCCTATTAGGTTTGAATTTATTATTGCTCAGCACATTGGCCCCATAGAAAATTTCAACACTTCTTTTATTCAGTATTTGAGCTGAATTGTGTAACAGGGTTTTGGTTTGCAAAGGTAAGAATCACTCCTGATTTCTCCTTAATTTTTCCAAAAACAGAAGATACAGGGTTGCATAGTGGCTCAATATTGAATGTGCACTACAAATGTAAACCTGGGAACTGGAAAGATGGCATAGACGTAAAGGACATTTCACGTTCCTGCAGAGAAATTGAGTTTCATTCTCTCTGCAAACAGGGCAGCTCACTACCGTACCTGATTCGAATGCCAAGGGTTAGGGCTCCTCAGCCATCATATAGGCATGCAGTGTACAGCAAAACATCAAAACATGCAGATGAACACTTACATACTTAAAAGTATTTTTTAAAGAATGAAAAGGAAACCTGTCAACCTCAATAATTCTTCCAAGTATTTACATATGTAAACTATGGCTTCAGAGAAAGAAAAAAAAAGGTTGGAGGAGCCTTCTTCCTCCAAAAGAAAAAAAGCATTAAAGGAGACATTCATTTAGGTTTGAAAATTGATGACTTATACACAGCATCAAGTCAATAGTCTTTAGAAAATTCTTACTCATATATCCCTCATGGTGCAATATAGAGGTAGACAGCAGGGCTTACACACTGTCTTAAAACAATAAAATAAAAGACAGAGAAAAACACTGCTCTGTCTATTGCGAACTTAGCATGGAGCATTTTTTATCAAGAGTATGATATGTGCAGGATCTCTCCTGAGACAAAAAGATTTAAGGTATCAACAACACACCTATCATCACTGTGTGACATCAAAATGCAAAAGAGAACCCATTACATTGAAATTTACATCTCCTCACAAAAAGCATGAGTTTTGTAAGCAAGAGCCAGCCACACACTCCTTCCACTAACTGTGCTTTCTAGGGTGCTGAAATATTTAGTAATAGGATTCAAGACAGCGTGTCTCTGCTAATCCTACAGCGACGTAAAGCAAAGTCTCACGTACTTCCATGGTCACTACCATTAACCTGGCTTTGGAAAACTGACCATTCCTGACATGCAATCTATGTTCCACATTAAACTTTCCTTCCTTCCTAATATATAAGGACACAAGTCCATCCTCTTTAGAAAGCGGTCAACAATATAGTTCTCGCCATTACAATGGAATCTCTTACAAAATTACAGGTCTTAACCCCCTGAAAAATACATATCCACATACAAATAACCAAGGGAGGCTACAAAAGGGGAAAAAGCTGTGCTACAGAGCTGAAAGGTTTAAGGACTTAAACTTGAGAATCAGAAAAGAAAATCAAAAAACAGAAACAAACAAAAGAACACCAAAAACGAACACTGTAGTGATTTTGATAGGAATGGCCCCGTAGGCTCATAGATTTGAATGCTTGGTCACCAGGGAGCAGAACTATTAGGAAGTGCAGCTTTGTTACAGTAGCATTGGCCTTGTTCGAGGAAATATATCCCCGGGGATAGGCTGTGAGGTTTTCGAAGCTCAAGTCAGTTCCTGTCTCTCTCTTGCTCTTGCCTGCTGATTCAGATGTAGAACCCTTGGCTCCTTGTTCACTACTATGTCAGCCTCCATAACACCATTCTTCCCACCATGACAATAAAGGACTAAATCTTAGAACGTATACATAAGTCACATGTAAACATTTTCCATTATAAGAGATATCTCCTCACAGCAAGAGAAACCCTAAGTCAGATGACATAACCAGAGGAAGAGAAACAAAGGATCACATGTTTTCAATTATAAAAACAATTTGCAAAGAAATGTGGACATGACACTGACCTGGGGTGCATTGACAGGAGAATCATCCATTCTTCCTGTGGCTCTTCTCTGAGTTTCTGTCTCAGGAACACACACCAGAACTCTTCTTGACATTTCACAAAAATGCAAAGGTAAAATTAATACAGTGTCACAGACAATGCCAAAACACACAAGAACACCAAAACCCAAAATGACACTAAAGGTCTTTTCAACATTCCTACAGACAGGGCAGCGTGGAAGGGTATATTTGGAGTGGTGAAAGAATATAAATATTAACATTATCATTGCACCCAGAAACATGGCCTCTTAAAGTTGATGGAGAAGGAAGTTCACTTGAAGAAAGTTTGAAAGAACAGAAGTCATGAACTCAAGCCACACTGCAGTTCATAATCAAAGCATACATAGATAACTCAGAGAGAAGCTATCAAGAACACGGGAAATAAGACTTTTACATAAAGAATAGATAAATAAAGGAGAGATGAGGAATAGCGATCGTGTCTAAAACACAAACACAGTAAACCACTATTTCAATCTGGAAGGAAAAATACTGCTAGTCATCAACCAGCCAGGATAGTAAGACAAACAAAACACACTGTCAAAAAAGTCCCTGTGGAATGAAAATCCCAGAAGAAATGGAAATGTCATGAAGACAAAGTTCTACACTATTTTATGATGAACCCCTAAAAGAACTTGGAAGAGCACATGGTCACAGTAAAGGGCTCATGTGTCACACATAGGCCCACATTCCAATGCAACAAAAAATGAAGAAGAATTAGCAGGAAAACTGTGAGGAGAGGAAGATGCTTGTGTTCTCCAGACTTAATGAATCAAGAGGCACAAGAGTGGGCTAGTGTAATCTGATTAAGACAAAGGATAAAAAGGAGAATTAGGTAGAAAAGCAAGATTTCAAACTCCACTTTGATGATGATATCATACACACACAATGCCACATAGTTACCAAGAAGTCAACATGGCCTGGTGTTGCAAGACTTTAATCCCAGCATTCAGAGGCTAAGGCAGGTGGATCTCTAAGTTCAAGGCAAGCCTGGGCTACTCAGAGTTACAGAATAGCCAGGAATACACAGAAAGTGTCTCAAAAACTGAAAACCAACAGAGAAAAAAAAAACCGGACAAGTCAAGACCAATGTTTAAAAAGTGTCTTCTCCACAAACTCAGAATGCTAGCATCAACAGAAGACAGAAGAATGCATAATGAATACTAAGTAAAATATATATGCATTTAACATATATTAATATGTGTTTAAATGTAATTATGTTTAATATATAAATATATAATACATATTAAATATTTTGCTATATTTTAAATATACAATGATATAATCCATCCAGTATATGAGAATACTGACTCACTGTTAGCATGTACTCATTCAAACAAGTGAAGAAATATAAAAGGATGTTTTTAAGATTCTAAGTAGCAAATCCTACAAGAATTTTCTAAATTTAGAGAAATCTTCCTAAAACTTGAAAATGAGAAACAACAAAGAATTTAAAAATTACGAGATAAAGATCAAACCCACAGGTGACTTCAAAATATATTAAAATTACTGCAATCCAAAACATTGAGAGTTTACATGAAGACAGAAGATGGGAAACCAGAGGGAAGACAATGTAGGTAAGTTTAATAAGCCACATAGATAATAAGCAAATCTCATCAAAATCCTGCTGGTAGAATTTAGGAAATGGAGAAATTAACCATAAAGATAGAGAATCTGACGGAAGTACAAAATGTTCCAAATTATTTTTTTCATTTATTCTTTTTTTTTTTAGTTTTTTTTTTTTTTAGACAGGGTTTCTCTGTATAATCGCCCTGTCTGTCCTGGAACTGAATTTGTAGACCAGGCTGGCCTACAACTCACTGAGAACCTCATTAGTCTGCCTCCTGAGTGCTGGGATTAAAGGCATGCACCACCAACACCTGGCCACAATGCGCCAAATTTTAAGAGCAGAAAAATCCCACATGGCATCAACTGTTCTAACTAAACGTTAAAGATGATGAAAACATCAAATATTGATAAGAAGGCACGGTCAGTGACGGGAACGGCAGATGGACAGCATCCCTCACGTGAAAAACCAAATTAAATTATAATTGCCTCTGAGTATCAGTTCTTACATAGAGAGTCTTCTAATACCTACAGTAGGAATATTCTGAGATTATCTGCGGTGGAATTCTCTAGAATCATTCTGAATGAACTAGAATCTGGCAAAACCAATTTCATGCCGTGTTTCTACTGTCACTTAAGGGCTTCCCTCCTTGTCCCTCAGTCCCTGTACAACACCTGGGGCCTTTGCTACTGTCTCCTGTCTTCACCATCCAGGGCTTTTGGTTCTGCTTCACAGGTGAGCAGGACTGGGTGAGCAATGCGAGCCTGCGTAGGAGAAAAGGATTCTTCAGCAATCACCTGGAACATTCACGGAACAGAGATGAAAGATGCTAACACCTGTGACAAGGATAAGCATACAGGAGAGAGAAAATATCAGGGAAAAAAAGTCTCTCTTTCTGAGGAATTCGCTTCACTCTGTGAGATGGGAGACTTAACTCACACACGGCTCACACACAAGCAGAGGAGTTTGCCCAGGAACCCTGAGCAGGAGCAAGGGAGACAGCAAGGAAACTATCCTCACCCCCAGGATCCAGACTGCTGCAGTCTCCAACAGGAGGTTTCTGCAAAGAAAACTCTTAGAGCTAGACCTAGGCATTCCCACTCGTCCTACAGTAAGTCCACAGTCACAGTTCTGAATGTCAACACACCCTGACGTGCAATCCCACAGTCTGGACGCGTGTGCACGGGCAGAGAGCTTTTCTTCAGCCAAGGAGACATTTTCCTGATGCAGGTGAGTGATCATAATTTATTCGGGATCAGATTTCTAAACTTTCCTTTCATCAGTTTGCTAACTATAAAATATTGAGGCCTGATGGACCCTCACTTGCCCGGACCTAGGAGGCCACATGAGATTACAGCATGTGAAGACACGTTTCTGAACGCTGCATGTACATCCAACATCTCGGGAAACCTGACGGGCAGTATAAAAACTTTGCTTAGCACATGTTAACGTTTGCAGCCATATCCGCGGCACTCCACAGGGCGTAATTTCTGTTCAGTCCCCTCTGCACTGGTTGCTCATGTGGTTCCTATCTGCAAAGCTCCAGTGTCAGGGGCAAAACTGTCTTGATTAGGGATGGGGTAAAAACGGGAGAGTGAGGGAGCGTGGATGAATTTACATTCCTGGGGCTCTGGAACTGCCACGGCAGCAAAGAGAACCAACCGGGTTTGCAGAACAAGGGACACTGCGAATGCTCTGCCAGGTTGTTTTGGGAATTACTCTATGACACAACAGTCCGGCAACCGTAAGTGCAAAAAAAAAAAAAACCACGATGAGACCCACTTCATAGGATTCCGAACTTGCCGACAGCAGTAATGCATGCACAGCAGAATCCCGGAGCCGGCTTCCTGATGAGCAGCGGAGAAACCGCTCGCACCCCCGCTCCTCCCTCCCTCCCGGGTCCCAGCCCCGCAGCTCCTCTGACCTGGGAGCTTCCAGGGCCGCCGGGCTGCGGTTCCCGCCACTGCGCTGCTGACTGCTGACTTTCCCAGGCCGCCCCGCGAGCGCGGACACCGCGGATCCCGAGGTCTCAGGTCCCCGCGGACCCGCCGCGTCCTCCGCACCCGGCTCTGCAGCGCGCGGCTCCCCGGGTCCAACCGGGAATGGAGGGACTTCCGGTATCTTCCTCCCGGTTCCCAGGACGCGGCTCCTCCCGGCCCCGCTCACGACTCACCACTTCCGTTTTCGTATTTCCTCCTAAACCTGCCGATCGCAGGCTGCTTTTTCTAAACCGCACCCGGCTGTCTCTCCCACTCCCCAAACTCTCCTTATTGACAGGCGTCTCCACCCCATCGGGGACCCGCCCACCTCCCCTGCATCTCCCGCCGCCCTGCACACAGCTCAGGCCGCCCTGGACCCGCTCTGCGCAGGCTCCGCACACGCTTGCTGCAGCCCAGACCAGAGCTGCAGCCGGGAGGACGCTGCGCCCCGGTGTCTGACCCCGCAGTGAGCGCTGAGACCTCCGGAGACGGGCTCTCCTGTGACGTCAGCGAGAAGGCAGGTGCACGTGGTCTGCATACCTAGGGTTCTGTTGTGTTTGGCGGAGTGAGGGTCTTGGCACCAGGCTCACACTCGGGGCTGCTCACCCGTGGACAGGTCTCACTCAGCTGAAGGTCAGGCCGGGTCTCTAACGCGAGTCTCTGATTGGAGGGTGAGGATCCCAGGGTGACTCTCCAGACGCTGCGCGGATGAAGGTGGCCTCTCGCCGGATGGGCAGAGCAAAGCGCTGCTCTTGATCTCCGCTTGAACACTGTCCGGTGGGTGCCGTGGGGTCTAGGGTTGTCCGGTTACCTTGGCTGAGTGATGACACGGAAGTTCTGAAGGTTGTCAGGTGCAGCCTTGGGTGCAATGGGGATCATAAGTAAACTGTTTTTACGTGTCTAAAAGGCACTTATTTTAAAATATGCTCATTACATCCAGTCTAACTTCTCGTGTTAGAATACCAGCCAACTGGGTACAAATGCACAGCAAAAAGCAACATACACCCTAAATTCTGCGGCCAGGTCCCATTCCCCAACAAATTAAAGCTAAGATATTTAAAATGCCTTTGGCTCAAAGCACAAACCTTATCTGTATCCCCTAAGGAGAGAAAGTTGAATGCTATCCAATATACGGAACTCAAAAAATCAGACTCATGTAAGATGATCAAACATGGAAAGACCAATATGCAGGCTCCACGTAACTCATATTCAGTAAATCACAGCAACTGTACTCGCCTGCACTGGGCTCACTCAAGACCAGCCCTAGCCACAATCAGTTTAGGAACTAGAGAGGTTCACAGGGTCCCACGCTCTGCCTCTCAACTGTGACCATGAATAGACTTAGCATAGGGGAAATCATTGAGTAGCTCCTTCTGAAACTATGACATAATTCTGTGCCAAAGCACACAATTAGCTTCTAGGCTTATTATCTTTTTAATCAGGGTGCAGGTATTTCTGCTTCGTTTTGCTGCTGCTTCTAAATCTCTTGAGTTAGTTTGCGTTTGTGTAATCATGGTGTGCCATATGCATGAGGAGATTTGATCATTTCTTTTAGAGTTCCTAATTTAGTTCCGTGCAATCTTTAGGGTCAGTAGGCATCAGCTATGCTTGTGCACACTCATGTCTGCTGATTAGGCTGTGCAGTCAGCTTGGGCACTTCTCAAGTCATGTTGACAAAAATGTCCTGCACACACAGCTCTTAGGATGATGCAAACTAAGCCGCCTTTGAAATTCCATCTCACCAGTCAGAAGGGCCATCACCAGGATAAATAACAAATTCTGACACAATGCGAGGAAGGGGGCACTGTTATACACTGCTTGGGAGTATAAACTAGAGAATCCACATGGGAAAGGATTCTATACTTTTCTCAAAAACACTAGAAATAGAAACTCTCCTACATACTGTACTGTTTAGCCATTCATAAATAGCTGCTCTTCTGATTGTTGCCTACAATTCTGTGTGTACACCCACGCCCACCTACATAGGCTCTGGAAGAGACTCCGGAATTACTCAAGCCCCTTCAGAGATTCCACCTAAGAATTTGTCATGTATATAATCAGGATCATGTTTCTCTAGAATCTTCTGAGGTTTAAGCTGTGCTGTGATGATCATGACAGGTAATAGGCTTCCCAGCTCTGCAGGGAGGTGAGCACAACAAAATACAAATGCAGAGGTAGGGGTCTGTCCTTAAAGCACAGGGTTCTGAGCCCACGGGCACCTTTTAGACGATTGGACTGTGTCTTTAAATTGTGTAAGCTCTACTGTTTCTTCCCATATGGAAAAAAATATGTTACCAGGCAATAGATTCTATATATGTGCATGGATTAAACATGTTTAATGATTAACTCCATGTCACAAATAATCCTAGCTAAGGCAAGAAAATGAAAGCATTTTCCCTTGGAGTCCTTTAACTCCAAGGGTTTAAATTCTCTACTTGAAATTTCCTGTCCCTTCCATCCCCCTTTTCTCTGTTTTGAATCTCTGTCTTCCTCAATGCTGTCTTGTGAATCTATCCCTGTGTGTCTGTCTGATGTCTCTCTTTATCTCTCTGTCTGTTTGTCTATCTGTCTGTCCATAACAAAGTGTTTTTCTCTGATTTATTGAGTAACATAGAAAGCATCCTGTGGGGTAAGTATGAGAAATCCTTAACAGACATTAAACCCCCTGGAATTGGAGTTATAGATGGTTACAAGTCAACACGTGGGTGCTATGATCTGACTTCTGGTGCTCTGCAAGAGCATAAAGTGTTCTTTGTTATTGAGCCATCCCATCCCTCCAGCCCCCAGGTAACATTTTCAAAAGAAAAATGAGTTTTAAAGGTTTGCATGGTCTCACTGGGCAGTGGTGGCCCACGCCTTTAATCCCAGCTCTGGAGAGGCAGACTAGGGTGGATCTCTGTGAGTTCAAGGCCAGCCTGGTCTACATAGTGAGTTCCCGGACAGGCTCCAAAGCAATACAGAGAAACCCTATCTCGAAAAACCAAAATAAAAAATAAAAAGAAAGTTTGCATAGTCTTAATATATGACATTCCCAGAAAAAAAAAAAAAAGCGCATTACATTGGGAATGGAGAAGCAGCCATTTCTGCCCCAGCTCTGTTGTGGGATGGTGACTGGGCCTCTTCTTGCCTTTTCAAATCAAAATGCTATAAACTCCATTGACAGTAACAACAAATCCTGGAGTCAAAACAAGAGCTAAAACATATACACGTAGTGTATACACGTAGGAATCCCACTCACCACATCCACAATGCAACTCAACATGGAGCTTCTTGAAAAATAAAACCAACAAATGAGAAGTGAGACTGGGTGTGATGGTGCTCTCCTTAATCCATGCATTTGAGAGGCAGGGCCGGGTGGAGTTCTGTGTGTTGGAGATATTCTGGTATGCATGAAGGCCTGCAAGTCAGCCAGCGTCAAAAAGTGTTGCTCAGGAATTAGAAATCATCAGAATATTCCGACAGGACAGAACAACTACAAATGTAATGAATGTGTAAAGACTTTAGGATATATCAGGCAACAAATGCAAAGGCTAGAACACAAATTTAAACATTTTACACAGTCATTGAATTTGAAAAGTTCCTCTAATGTTCCCGCGTTTATGGATGTTTGAGTTTGATATTCATTGAAAACATCGCTGTGGTTTCCAAATCTGTACTGGTTACAGTTTCCTGCAGCGTCACTTGTGTTGTAAAATGAACACTGGGAGGATTCATGAATCATTTTGTCAAGCTCATTACATTCATGAGACTTCTCTTGTATATTCACATGTTCTCGGATAATATATTTTGAGCTGCGATTCAGGACTTTCTTATATTTAACACACATTTGATTGTTGCCTGAAGACAGAAGTTTCTGTCCTAACCGGTCCCTCAGCCCTTTATTCCCAAATAAAGACACAGAGGCTTATATTATTTATAAACTCTTTCGCAATGTCTCAGGCTTCTTATTGCCTAGTTCTCTCTTAATTATTAGGCCATTCCTATTAAACTGTGTATCTCCATGTGGTCTTAGCTTATCCGAGAATATCGGGCCTCTTTCTTCCCCTGAAGCCAAATGGCATCTCACTGGCAACTCGCTCTCTGCGTTCTTCCTCGAGTTCTCATAGTCTGGTAACCCCGCCTATACTTCCTGCATGGCTACATCCTGCCTGTTCATTGGTCAAAACAGTTTAATTCATTAACCAATAAGAGAAACATTTCACAGCATACAGAAGGACATCCCCCATCAGTTATCTGGAATATTAGCACAGTTAAGGATGGTAGGGATTGATGCATGCAAAACAGATTCAATAGCTGATGTTTCCTTAAGAAAAGTAAGCTAGCAATTCTTAGGAATAGAGTTCTTAGCAGAGGTCTTTTGTGTTTTACTATCATTGAGTGTAAGCAGAAGGACAATTAAGTAGTTGATTGGACAATAATGAACTCTGAGAAAGGAGCTCTTTGAAGGATCCTATGAAACGGTCTTGTTGTGTATGCTTTTGAGATACAGTCTTAAATATGTAGCTTTGGTCAGCTAAGTACTATGTAACTAACCCAGGCGTCATGGAAATCACCATATACTATTGCTTCAGCCTCCCTAATGCTATGATTAAAATCGAGCTGTACCAGGACAAAATATAGACACCACATCTCAAATAAATAAATAAATAAATAAACAAAAGCAATGTGATCACAACCAAAAGCACTTTCTCTAATTTAAAAGCTCTCCATTTTAAAAATTAGAATCTGAGTAGTCTAATCCAAAAAAGAGAACATTCCAGTTACCATGTTTACTACAAAGCACATATCCTTGTTCTGAATATTCAATTTTCTTTGAAACTTTCATTAAAAGCTAGATAAGTGGGCTGAAGAGATCGGGCAGTATATAGCATTGCTTACTTTTCCAGAAAAACTCAGAAAGCATAAAGGAAGAACCATGAAAAAGATCATGCTTGATGTTTCAATTTCTGTGACTTCGTGTGATCTATGCACAGTTGTTCTCCTGGTATACACCATCCCCTATGGCTTTTACACTCTTTCTCCATCCTGTTTTGTAGGATTCCCTGAGCTCTGAGGGGGTAGCATTCGATAGAGGAGGTATCTAGTTTAGAGTTGTGTGCTCCATAGTCTGTCTGTGTGTATTGTCTTGCTATGGGTCTCTGTATCTGTTCCCATGTGCTGCAGGAGGAAGACTCTCTGATGGCTAAATAAGGCACAGATCAATGAGTTAGAAGAATATTATTAGAGTTCTTGTATTAGTGTTTCTTTTTCTTTCGTTAGAATAGTAGTGTTTGGTTTAATCATAAGTCTGTGGTATCCAGTCTCAGGTTCTTGGTCACATAAGCAGTGTAAGATACAGGTTCTATCTAGTAGAGTGTGCCTCAAGTCAAATTGAACATTTGTTAGTTACTCAAAAACTCCAAAAACTTTGTACCACCTTTGCCCTAGAACATTTTGCAGGTAGGACAGATTGTAGTTCAAAGGTGTGGTTAATTGTGACTGAGTCAATGCATATGTTTCTCTTTTGGTAACCTACAAAGTACATTCCTGTACCAAGGACACTAGAACATAGGGGTGAATGTTCTCTGTAGTCACCAGTTAGACCTCTCAACGTTTATTGAGTTGTGTGTGTCTTGATTCAGCACTGGGTCTTGCTGCCACTTTGTGGAAAGTAAGCTCTGCTTTTGGCAACAGCCTGGATGAGGATTTCCCTGGCACCCCTTTAGCCAAGGACTCAATTGGATATAACCTAGTCATGGTACTGGAAGCTTCATTTGGTGACAAGAGAGGGCCACTTGGGACTCGATCTCCTTCATTATGTGGGGAATTCATTAGGATTGTCTTCATTTATTTACAAAATAGTACTTTGCGATTCTTATTTTTCTTACAAATATTAGAGAATTGCAACTGTATTTCATGGAGCTGAGCTGTGTTTTTTTATTACCCATTGGCAGAATCATAAAGATAGCATTGCAATATTATGAGTATATCTTTTACATGCTAAGAGATTGGAACTTTTGCTGGACTTCACAGTGAAAGTTAATAATACATCTTGAGAAAATTTAAGACTTAACCCTGCTATGCTACTGGGTACTCAGCTTGTTCATTTAACATGCTTTTAAGAAAACAATGTAAAGCCGGGCGTTGGTGGCACACACCTTTAATCCCAGCATTCCGGAGGCAGAGGCAGAGGCAGAGGCAGGTGGATCTCTGTGAGTTCGAGGGCAGGCTCCAAAGCTACATAGAGAAACCCTGCTTCGAACCCCCACTCCAAAGAAAACAATGTAAAAATAAACCCTATTTTCCTTGGAATTCTCATGCCATCAACTTTAATAATCTAAGCTAATGCATAGCTATAATCTTAGGTGATGTACTTTTCCATGTCCCTGACCCAGATAATGCATGTGTATCATTTGCTCAAAGTAGCAAACACAAAGACTGAAAATAACCTCCTTTTTAAATTTTTTTTAAAATAACCTCCTTTAATGAATATGCCTTTGTGGCTATTGGTTGATAAACAGCGATGCTTGGAATACTGTTTGTTATCTTGATCACATGGTGTCATTTGTAACCAGTGACTTAATCCCTTGTAAAACTCTGTAATTGATTTCTGTAAAGTATCCCATTCCTTACCCCGTGTGATTCTTTCTATGCTCTTCAATAAAGACAGAGCACAGAGAGGAACAGACAGACACACACACAGAGAGACAGCAGACGGACACACAGATATATTCATAGAACAATCTTCAGGCAGGAATTGATTTTAACTCATGCAACAGACAGACAGAATGGAAGGGACAGAGGGCATCAAGTAGAGAATTCAGATTTGGATTCATTCTTAGTTAAATGGTTCCAAGAGAAAATGCTTTCATTTCTCTCTTTGAGTCAACATGGATGCATCATTGGTGACAAGGAGTTCATCGCTAATGTGTTTAATCTAAGCATATATGCAAAATCTATTGGCTGGTGACAACAACAACTTTTTTGCATATGCAGGGAAACAATAAAACATACCACAGTGTGAAAGAGTATACCTGTCATCTAAAGATGTCCTTGGGCTCAGAATTCTGTGCTGTTATGACAGAGTTCTAGATCGGGGTTTGCATTTCTGTGTGCTTACCGTCCTGCAGACCTGGAGTGCCTTTTTGTTCGTCACAATAATGCCAGCACAATTTGAACCTTAGAACACACCAGAGAAACATGGTCCTCATTTTAATAATGAAAACATCTAGGCCGGGTTTTGGTGGCACACACCTTTAGTCCCAGGCCTCAGGAGGCAGAGGCAGGCAGATCTCTGTGAGTTTGAAGCCAGCCTGGTCTACAAAGTGAGTTCCAGGACAGGCTCTAAAGCAATACAGAGAAACCCTGTCTTGAAAAACCAATTATAATAATAGTAATAATAATAATAATAATAATAATAATAATAATAATAAATAATGAAAAATATATTTCTTAGCTAGAATCTATAAAGAGACCTGGGGGATTCTGGAGTGTCTTTTCTTCAGCCTATGCAGACGGGCATGGGTACACACATAGAACTATAGAGACCTGTCTGGAGACCATCTTGGATAAATGGCTAAACAATGTAGCACATAGGGTCCTTCTATTTCTAGTTTTTTCAGAAAAATCTAGCCTGTTTTTCAAAGTGGCCACTGTAGTTTACACTTCCAAAATCAGTGTATAATAGTGTTCCTTTCCTTACATTCATATCAGAATTTGTTATTTATCCTGGTCCTGGCCATTCTGACTAGGGTGAGATAGAGTCTTTGGGGGAGGGGGGCCGAGATAGGGTTTCTCTGTGGCTTTTGGAGGCTGCTCTGGAGATAGAGTCTTTTTTTTCCCATTTTCCCAAGATTAAATGATTATTAAAAAACCGCACCACACTGTATAGAAACCAACATTTTCTCCCATAATTCTGTGCATTGGGACTATCGAAATGTCAGTGTCCATGCTCCACATCTTCAAATTAACACCCTCAGGTCACAACAATAAGTCTTCCCAAAGGGGGCCTTCCGGAAAAACAAGCTGTTTCCTAGGCTCATATTTCCCGCTTTTTGTAGCACGCACCAGCAATCTAGCCAAGAAGTAAGGTGATCCACCGGCAAGCCCGCAGTTGTTGACAGCCATAAGATTAGATACAGGCACAAAGGGATATGTCAACATACTAGCAAAGAATCCTGTGACAGCTTGAGAATAACTTTTCATTTCATTCGTTTTAGAGACCCCACTGTCCGGTGCATAGGTATTGACAAGATAAGCCAGTGAGTTACAGAGCAACAAGGAAATGTTGTCACCTAGGAGGCGAGGAATTAGACCCGCAAAAAATCCTACGGTGCCTTCTTCCCAGTAAATGGTCAACATGGAGTCACACAGCCCGCAGTACTTGGACTCTCTGCCAGTGAACTGTACCATAGATCTCAGAGTGACCCAGAGGAAAGGGATGTTTAATGAGGGTGGCAGCAGAATGAGCAATCGTCTCTCGAGTTGTCTCTTTGATAACTTGGTCGGTCAAAGAAGGATGAGCCTTCCTTTTGTACATTTCTGGATACTAACTCCTCAGGTTTCTCACACTCCTGGTAAATCTGTAAAATTCCCTAAGGACCACAGTTCCAAGGATTCCCGAACACAGTCTTGGAGTTAAGCCTGTGAACAACCCACGCCTCTATTCTTTTCTCATATTGACAAAATGTTCCTGAAAGCCTACGCTGACATTTCAAACAAAAGAAATGAATGAGAAACTGTCCCCTGAGACATGGACACTGACCATGACCTCGTCTCCGGGAAAACCAGTGCTTTTCCAATCACTCACATCATTCACATAAGTACAAACAGTATAGATAAAAACTTTCCCAACAATAAAATTTCATCTAGCTGTACATGTGTAACCAAGAGTGGGTTTAAATGTTTGGTAAAGAAAGCTTTTTAAAGGGAAAAGTCAAAATAGCTCAATATTTCAAAGACTCGCAAGAACTAGGTTAACAGATATCAAACAATTGTGAACAAGGTACCAGACGTGAAACAATAACTGACGATAAAAATTTATTAACCTGATCTTAGAAATGGGTGGTTAGCTGTGGTTAGCCTTGAATGATTTTCTGATTTATTGTTTTGGTTACCAATGGATAAGTTGTGTGTCTCTGCGCCTAGTAACGATGGTATCATCTGGTTATTGTTTCACTGAACACAAACTCTGAGAAGATATTTGTCTTATTATAAAAGGCCTTGCTTGAAAGCTGCAAAATACCCTCAGATTCAAACTGCCTCTGTGTTTCTGTTTGTCACCGCCGAATCCTTACCCACCTAGTCTTCAAGAACCCTCATCTCAGGGACACCCATACCCAGCTGGGGTGGTCCGTGACCTCAATATTCCTCAATATTCCCAGAGCCATTGATGGCATGGTGTAACTGACTTGTTCAAGGCTGTGGCCATGTACATAGCTTATGTTCTGAATCTCAGACAGCCAAATGTTTACGCATTGACCAAAATTAAATGTGGTGTGCCCTTTTAGCGTGGCTTGTAGAAGACAAACTTGTTTCTGTGTTAGTGAAATCACAGTTTCACCCTCCAGTAATGAAGGCAGAACAGCACAGGACGAATTCAGCGCTAGGTGGTTGCTGGACTGACTGACCACTGACTCCCGACACTCATTTCCTTTCCAAATCCCGAATTCCTGGAATGTCCTCCCCAGGTCAGTATCGCTAATAGTGTAGATTTGGATATTGACTGGCAATGGCGGAGGCCTGTGAGGGAAGGATAAAATAAAGATGGTTCTTTAATGTCATGTCATTTGCATAGAGGTGGAAATGATTATCCAGTTTCCCAGGATAGCTCTCCAGAGTGAGTTACAGTGTCTAAAATTGAGAATATTTCATATGGGAGTAAACCATGCACCTGGAACTTCACGTTTACGGTAATTAGTGCTACTTGCATGGAGCAGTTTAATTCATCGTTTTCTTCGACTGAGTCATTCAGCTTCTCTATATTGTCTTCAAGGCTGATATTGTGTCTCCTATACGATCTCTTTGAGTTATTATTATGCTTATTGCATTTTTCACATTTTGTTTCATTTCAGTTTGGGTGGGTTTTTTGTTGGTTTTGTTGTTGTTGTTGTATTTTTGTTTGTTTTGGCTTTTTGAGACAGGCCTTCTCAGTGGCTTTGGAGGCTGTCCTGGAACTAGCTCTTGTAGACCAGGTCGGTCTCGAACTCACAGAGATCCGCCTGCCTCTGCCTCCCGCGTGCTGGGATTAAAGACGTGCACCACCAATGCCCGGCGGCACTCACTTCTTACCATATATACCAACCTGGTTCCTCAAGGGACCTGCCTGCCTCTGCCTTCTGCATGCTGGGATTAAAGCAGTGCTGAACATAGATGGCTCAAACACTCGATTTTGTTTTTTGGTTTTTTTTTTTTAGAACTCCTTTTATTTTTAATTTCATAATGCTTTGGCTGTCAGTGCTGTGACTGTGGACTACTCTCAGGAGGAGGAGGGCAATGCTTGAACCCACTCAGCTGGCTTTGCACAGAAATTGGATGTGCTGGAAGTGCAGAGGTCTGTTTTTGTGCGTAAGAATAGTATTCTTCCATTCTGCATTTCCCCTCCTCAGGATTCCAGCTAAAATTATTCTGGAAGTTTGTGAGCTTTTTATAAATGAGTCTCCCCTCTCATAATGGAAAGTGAAAGTCCATAGAGGAGAAAGCGTACGTCTCTGAGGAGAAAGGTTTTCCCAGTGGAAGTGTTATAGTTCTGAGGGGGAAGGTTTCACCACTGCAAGTGTCACATTTCTGAGGGAGATTTTCCCTCTGCAAGTGTTTCAGCTCTGATCCCATGAGGAAGATTTCCACAACTCAAGTGTTAAAAGTCTGAAGGGAAAGGTGTTCTTACAGTTGGGAAGCAAGGAATACCACAAAGTCACATGGCACAGCCAACCTCACACATGACATCTGTTGAGCAGAGACAGTGTGTGTCTGTCTCTGCACTGGCAAGAAGCATCACAGAACTAAGCAGAAGACAGGGTTTATAAAGCACTTCTTGGGCACAGAGCTTTCCACATCGAGGATTGGTAGGTTTTCAAGTCCAGAACCTGGGATTTGTGCTCTATAGGGCAGAGTTCTCAGCTGCCTGTATCCTTAGGCACTGTTTGTGGCAATTAGAGTGTTCTGTGTGTGGACTGTCACATGGTCCTCAGTGGTCAGTCCTGGCCAATACCATGCATGCCTCAAGGAACTTATTTTCCACCACCTATTTTGTTTAATATTGATAAAGAATCAAGGATCTAGAAAGGTTGAGGACATTATCGTTAGACTATCTATGGTGCCAGTTAGCATACCAAAGCTCATGCTAGCTTACAGGTCCTTCAGTATTGCAAATGACTGTACAGAGAGTTAGAAAAGGGTTTCCGTAAGATGGTGGCTAGGTTCTGATTGAATGTCTTAATTAAAATACCAACCATTAACCATCCAGAAATGTGAGTAACCCTGATTCAGTAATACCCACCCACTCAAAAGTGTACCACCATGTCTGTCTCTTTGTTATATGACTAACTCCTTTTTTTGTTTGTTTGTTTGTTTCCATAAGTTGCTTACACAAATACCTAAAGTTTGTTGGGGATTGCCTTTGCCTCTTAACCGGGCAGGACAGAACAGTTTTCTGCTTCCTTGTGTAGACTTTGAAGATCTTCTTGTGGTTTTCCTGGTTGAAAAGCCTTCCTCTTTCCCTTTATGAGTGATAATCTCAAATTTAGCTTAGAGATTGTTCATCCTACCAGCAGCTAATCAAGAACTCTTTTAATTTATAATTGGATTGAGAAATATGGCTCTAATATCACTTATCTATTCATGGATAATCATTTTCCCAGCAGAGAATATTCAAAGGACTCTCTCTTTTCCTGGTTTGTCTTTTGACATATTCAGTTTACTTAACCTCTCTGCTTTGTGTTTCTTTCTGGAATCTGTTCTGTTCAATTTGTACATGTTTCTTTATTTGTAGGTCCATAATATCTTTATCCTTCTATCTCTATATATTATGGTATATGATCAAGTCCTTTGGTACACCCAAGAATACTCTTTCTTGGGGATAAGTTTGGTATTTCTGACTTTCCTGTGTCCATGTAACTGTTTCCATATCTACTTTTGCAGAAAAGATCAGTATTTTCTTTATAGGATTGCATTAGTTATTCTGATTGCTATAATAATATAATGACGTGCACGATAGTTTCATGTCAGTTTGACAGAAGCTATAGTTAATGGACAGGAGGAAACTTCAATTGAGAACATGCTTCCAAAAGAACTGGCTTGTAGGTATTTTCTTAAGGAGTGATTGGTGGTAGAGGGCCCCATCTATTTTGAGTGGTTACATTCTGGGCTCTGGTCCTTTATTCTGTCAGAAAGCATGATAAGGGATGGGATGGCTTTCTGTATAAATGTTTTTATTATTGGTTGATTAATAAAACATTGATTGTTAGTAGTCAGGCAGGAATAAAACACTGATTGGCCAGTTGCCAGGCAGGAAGTATAAGTGCGGCTACCAGACTAGAAAAATTCTGTGGAGAGGAAGGCAGAGAGAAGCCACGTAACTGCTGAAGGAGTAACATGCTGGATTATGGGTAAGCCACAGCCTCGTGGCAATACATAGTTTAATAGAAATGGGTTACTAATTAAGAGAGAGCTAGCCAGTAAGAAGCCTAAGCCATTGGCCAAACACTATAATTAGTATAAGTGTCTGTGTGTTTATTTGGGGTAAAGCTGTGGTTGGACAAGGTGGGGAAGAAACTCCATCTACAAAAGCAGGCTCAACAAGTCATAGGGAACAAGCTAGTAAACAACAGCTCTTCATGGCTTCTGTATGAGTTCCTGTCTCCTGTCTCCTGCCTCCTGCTTCCAGCTCTGTTTGAGCTTCTGTCCTAACCACCTTCAATGAACAGTGATATGGAAGTATGAAACAAACTCTCATCATTTTTTTGTTCCTGAATGCCTTAAACGATTTGCCCAGATGGTGGTAGTGGTGGTGGTAGTGGTGGTGCACACCTTTAATCCCAGCACTGAGGAGGCAGAGCCAGGTGGATATCTGTAAGTTCAAGGCCAGTCTGGTCTACGGGATGAGTCCAGGAGAGGATCCAAATCTACACAGAGAAACCCTGTCTCGGAAAAAAAAAAAGGTTCTTCATAGAAGTAAATTCATCATTAATCTTAGTTCTTTTGGAAGTAGCTTAAAGGTCTTTAATTTCTAAATTACTTTATTGCTTTGCAATTGTCATTATTAATAAATATAAAGCACTTATCAAATCTAAGATTTTCCCATGGTGAGTGTGGTGACTTTTGTGATCACATCATCTTTAAAAAGGAATTTGGTGCCTTTCTTACCTGTTTCTCCTTAATTCTTTTTGGTATTCAGATTTCTCCAATGCTCTCTTGTGGCTCTGGATTCAGTAAGACTGGAGATTGTATGCATCTTCTCCCTAGAGTTTTCCTACTAATGTTACTCATTTTTCCTCTGCACTGTGCTCTCAGCATTGGTGTAGCACACTTGCCCTTTACTGTGCTCAGCTCTTATCTATTTCTTCCCGTTACCTGTAGGAGTTTATCATAGAGTCTGTTGGTTTGTCTTAAGGCATTTCTATTATACCAGGATTTTCAGGTCACGGGCTTATATTTGTCATGTGATTTACTTATTTATTTATTTGTTTATTTATAATTCTGATTAGTGATATTACTGGTACTAATTTTTTTCATTCTAGTTAGAAATGGTAGTTCAATGATTTTGTTTGTTGAACACAGTTTGTTACTTCCTGGCTCTATTCGTTAATTCCTTATATAAAATGCATTATTTGCTGTGTTCTCATAAATTATTTCTTTCTGATTTTTTTCTTTCCACACTTTTTCTCTAATGATGGCTCACAGTGCTACATGACTGGGGGACCTGTGCTGTTTTATAGGCTTCTTTCTGTGCCCTTCCTTCTCTATGGATTTTAAGAGCCCATATTCCTGCGTGCAATAAGGTTCTCAGTCATTTTCTTTCCCCATTCTAAATACGTCTTTTGATTCTCTCCTATATACAGGGATGTTGATAAGTTTTCTGGTATCATTTTGGTTATAAGTCTTTTAATGTGGTTTGGCATTGTCTGTAACAGAATTGTATTAATTTTAGCTTTGTGTTTTTTGACATTTTTTTCTTGTGAAGTTTCAACAAGAATTCCAGTCTTTGTTTCTGAGAGAGAAACTGAGAGAAGAACAATGAGAAGAATGAATTCTTTGGTGACAAATGCTCCACAGGTCAGTGTCATGTCCACATTCCTTTGAAAAATGTTTTTATTATTGAAGCCATTCTAGACTTTAATTCTCCACCTTGGTAATGATATCTAAAATCTTGACATTCTATGACTCATCCTTGTTTTCTTCTCTTATAATCAAGTATAAATCTTTAGATCATCCATC
Organism: Cricetulus griseus; assembly: GCF_003668045.3. NCBI lineage: Eukaryota > Metazoa > Chordata > Mammalia > Rodentia > Cricetidae > Cricetulus > Cricetulus griseus. The sequence continues at coordinate 20,454,020 of NC_048602.1, read as the reverse complement.
CACATAGCACAGCCATGGCCCATTATATTGTCACTTGATTTTATGCTCCAAGGACATAATTTTTATGGAATTAATTTACCTGCCATTCTGAAAAAGAATCCATTGTAAATGGTGCTCATAGAAGTCTGTTGATTGCCATTTTTACGTAGGATAGGTTTGTGTCCTTTTACATGCTGTCTAATGCTGGCTTCTAAAATTACTTGAAGGTTGTGAAGATAGTCTCCTAAGATATCTTCACAAAGCATTTGATTCTATGTGTTGCTTGGAACATTGATGTGTGTATTGATATTACAGTGCTTACTCTTTAAAGAAAGAAAATCTTGATTTTTAATTCGCCCATGAATTCTGCACTCTATATTCTACCTGTTTGTTCTAGAAAGGCTTCAGCAGCCTACCTGGGCCTCAGGATCTGAACTAAGCATTTTAGTATAGAGTACGGTGAGGCCCAGCTACAGACAGGATTGATCTAGTGTCCAGTATTTGAACAAGGTCAAGAGTTACAGAATTTGGAAAAAATAGTTTTGCTCATCATAACTTGACCATCTGAGACATGATACTGGGGTCCTATTTGATATCAAAACATAAAGGCACATTCCTGCCTCTAGTGCCCAATGTGTAACTATATAACTTAAAAATTTGCTGGTTTAAAGACCATTATCTCATCCTGTTTTCCACATTTATTAAAAAATACAGTAAAGACTATTTTAGAAAGTATCTTTAATTAAAATTAAATTTTAATTTAGGTTTATGTATAGTGCTATATTTGCCTGGATCTATGTGTGCGTGCTATGTATGCCTCCTGCCTGTAGAGTTCAGATGAGTACTTTGGTTCTTACAAAACTGGTTTTAAAAGTCAGTTGTATAATGCCCTGAGTGTGGTAGGAACCACACTACATTTTGAAAGACTTTAAAGAGTCATAACTGCAGAAAATAAATTTCAAATGAAGTGATGATGGCAAATCCTTTATCTGCCACTCCTGTCTTAGAAAGCGCCAGAAACACCTTATGAATGTAATGTAATAGTCATTCTACACATTGTCTCTGTTAGAGCCACAGTGCCTACCTTCTCACACATCTCTAGAGAGTTTCTCAAACTTTTGTCCTTGATTAATTGTTATGCCTCATCTGCATTACAAAACTATGTCTGATTCATTAGAAATCTTTTATCTAGGAAAGCATATTGTGCAGCAGCTCCTTGTAATTAAAACATGGTAATTGGGTAATTTTCCACTACAGGGTCTGTTATCATTCAGGGATGTGTCTGTGGACCTCTCACAGGAGGAGTGGGAATTTCTAGACTGTGATCAGAGGGCTTTGTACATGGATGTGATGCTGGAGAATTACAGCAATCTACTCTTTGTGGGTAAGAATGTTCTTGTACAATACCTGATACATCCTTTGTATTTACTTGCTTTATGTATATGTAAACTCTGTGAACTATCTAGAGACTCCAGCCCTAAGGCAAATTGTGGTTATTAACATAACTTTTTCATGATTTCTTTACATTTTTCTGTGTTCTCTGGAAGAATAACCAATGCTGTATTCTGTGTAATTGCTCCAACCCGCTTATGTTTTCAATGAGAACTTCAATTTTTTTTTAAAAAAAAATGTATATTCAGGGCAAGGGGACTATGTTACAGTACTCATAATAACTGAAATATTTTGATTTTGCTATTAAACTACTCTTGATTTTAAAAAATTCAGAATGTTATTAGTAGAGAAAAAGCTGATGATTGTAAGGATGTTCTTCTTTTGGGTTTCTTGAGACAGGGTTTCTCTGTGTAGCTTTGGAGCCTGTCCTGGAACTCGCTCTGTAGAACAGGCTGGCCTCAAACTCAGAGACTCACCTCACTGTGCTCCTGAGTGCTGGGATTAAAGGCAGGTGCCGCCAACACCCAGGGAATGTTGTTCTTGTATTTAATTTTTTGAGATGTACTCTTTGTGGAAAAATTTCTTTTCACCTCCTTATGCCCTAAAACACAAACTGGCATAGCGTGCTTTTAATCGTGGCACTTTGGATACTGAAGCAAGAGGGTGTGATGAGTTCCGTATCACCTGGGAAATAGAGCTCCTAGCTCAGCATTGCCCCTCAGAGTTGTGACTCTGCCTCAAAATCATAAACAAGAAAATAGAGGATTATTCTTCAGATGATTCTTTAGACGGCTCCCTTGTCAAAGTTATTTGTTGCTTGGTCACCCATTTGTCCTCCCTTCTGCAAGGGAGATAAGAATGAGAGGCCTATTATTGGTCGTTATGGTTTGATACAGATCAGATTGGAGGCTCTTATGAGCATGTATTTAATGATTGTGAGTCAGAAAAGGCATTTGTGGGGAGCTGAATCCCTGAGAATTTCTTGTTTACATGTCGTAGAAGACATTGGTTATTGAATCTTTTAGTCATGCATTAATCCCTGTTGTCGCAAACTGAATTAATTTTCCAGGGAACCATTGCAGATTCGATAAATATGAGACAGTCTTGGATCAAGGCACAAAGCATGATCATGTGAATATCCAAGAGAAGCCTTCTGAATATAATGAACTTGGAAAAATTATGCTTGAATCTTCTGAAAGTACACTGTATGACATTGCAGAAAACTGCAAAGAGGACATAAACAGATATAAAGGTGGGAACACTGGAGAAGAACCTTATACATACAAAGAATATGTAAACTCTTTAGATTTGTGTTCCATTCTTAGTCAAAATCAAAGAATCCACTCAGGAAAAGAAGAACTCGAGGATACAGAGTATGATGAACCTTTTGACTCTGAGCTTGTGCTCACAATGGAAGGAGCCGATGGTGCAAAGAAACCACTGCAATGCCAGGAATGTGGAAAATGGTTCAAGATGTACTCAAGCCTCACTAGTCATCAGAAAACTCATGCAGGAGAGAGACCTTCTGAATGTAAGCAAGGGAGTGGGACCTTCTGTGCATGGTCCCACCTTGAGTACCATGGTCCAACCTGTACAGGAGAGAAACTTTATATATGTAACGAGTGTGGTAAATCCTTTTGTAGATTTTCTCATCTGAAAAGACATCAGATAACCCACACAGGGGACAAATGTTACAAATGTAATCAATGTGAGAAATCCTTTACCCAGAAAGTCAGTCTTCGAGCTCATCTGAGAATCCACACAGGAGAGAAACCTTACAAATGTAGTGAATGTGACAGATCTTTTACCCAGAATACCCATCTGAGAACTCACCAGAGAATGCACACAGGAGAGAAACCTTACAAGTGTGGTGAATGTGACAAATCCTTTACCAATAGTAGCCATCTTAAAGCTCATCAGCGAATCCACACTGGAGAAAAACCTTACAAGTGTAGTGAATGTAACTTTACCTGTGGCTCTCATCTTAGAAGACATCAGAAAATCCACACAGGAGAGAAAACTTACAAATGTAGTGAATGTGACAAATCCTTTGCCGAGAACAGCAGTCTTAGAGTTCATCAGAAAATCCACACAGGAGAGAATCTTCACAAGTGTACTGAATGCGACAAATCCTTTATCAGGAAAGGCTGTCTTATAACTCACCAGAGAATCCACACAGGAGAGAAACCTTACCAGTGCAGTGAATGTAGCAAATCATTTACCCAGAAAAGCAATCTTAGAACTCATCAGAAAATCCATTCAGGAGAAAAGCCTTACAAATGTAGTCAGTGTGAGAAATCTTTTATCCAGAAAGCCAGCCTTACAGCACATCAAAAAGTTCATATGAGAGGTGCCTTAGGAATGTAAAGAATGCAGAAAAGTCTTACCTGCTTCTCGTGTAAGAAATCACCTGAAAATTCATAACTGCGAAGAAAAATTTCCATAGAAAATAACATGGCATTTGCTTCCACCAAACTCTGCCTTAACTGCGGTTGAAGCTTTGTGCTAGAGGAATCATGAGCAGGAGAAACTTGTGAAAACCTTTAAATAATGTTTAATCTCGGAAACAAGAATTTATGTTGAGGGAAATTCTGACAATGTGACAATGTAGGGAATTTTTCATTAAACTTTTACTTGTTCAACCTGGAATACTTCATATTGAAGACACCTGAAGAACGTGCTGGCGTGCAAGAGTTTCCTAGAGACTGAACTGATCCACTCTGAAAGGAACCTGAATAAGGCAGAACATAGAACTTGAAGCTCCAAAGAGCTTCAAGAAATCCCTGAAACTGACCAGATTCCATATGCTTAAATGAAGAAACTCAGACAAATCATGCCTCTTAAAAGAAGAAATTGAGTCACCAAGACGGGCTGGTTGCTGGTTTCTTTTTTCTTTTTTCTTTCTTTCTTTTTTTTTTTTTTTTTGGTTTGTTTGTTTGTTTTGGTTTTTTTCATGACAGGGTTTCTCTGTGGCTTTGGTGGCTGTCCTGGAACTAGCTCTTGTAGACCAGTGATCTGACTGCCTCTGCCTCCCGAGTGCAGGGAACTGGCTGTTCTTTTTCCTGTAAATATGCCTATGTTTGCTCTGGGCATATCCACTATTCAATCCCATGCAGGTTGGATTTTAATGATGGCAACTGGTTTTTTGTTTTTTGTTTTTTGTTTTTTTTCCCCCATAACTCTAGTAAAGTAACTCCTTCCCCATGTTTCCTTAAGGAAGGCAAATAAAGCTGATTGGCTCAACAAGTTACACTTGTTTCTGTTCTCAGTTGCCAGTTGGGGTGAACAGTTGCATATATGTGTTTCATCACTCCAAGAAACAAGTGTTTCATGAAACATGCTGAATCCATCAATTTTTCCTCCAAACTTGTATCTAAATATAGCAGCTGTTCTCAAGCCCTCAGCATGAGGGTTACAACCCCCTTTGAGTGTCAAACTACCCTCTCAGTGGGGTGGCTGAGACCATAGGCAAACACATATTTCTGATGGCCTTAGAAACTGAGTGAGACAGTGTTCCTTCATCCATCACAAGACCCGATGGCCCACGTGCAGATATGCCCACATTGGGCACCTGGAACTATAGTAAAGGCCTTGCAGCATTTAGAACTTGGTACGACTGTATTAGAGTGAAAACATTTGAGTCAAGGGAAGCAGGCAAGCTTGTGCTCAATGCTCCAGGGTTACTGCCATAGTAGTACTTACAGAAGACAAAAGGACTCTACACCTACAGAATTTAGAAGGTTTGGGAACCTCAGAAGGCTGTTCTCTTCCTTGCATTCTAGAAGTAGTGATAGAGATGTATGCAAAACAATAAATGAAAATTCACCTACCAATGGACGTTGGTGGCGCAGACCTTTAATTCCAGCACTTGTGAGGCAGAGGCAGGCAGATCTCTGTGAGTTCGAGGCCAGCCCGGTCTCCAGAGTGAGTGCCAGGATAGGCTCCAAAGCTATGCAGAGAAACCCTGTCTCGAAAAACCAAAAAAAAAAAAAAAAAAAAAAAAAGAAAAAAAAACATAAAAAAAAAAAAGCAAATTCACCTACCAGTGTCATCCAAACTGGGCTGTTTTCCATGCATGGATATGAAACCAACCAAATAGCCCACATTTCAACCAAACTCCAATCACCTCGGAAAAATCCTACTCATGGGCAAATACTAAAGACCACTATCACACTGCATTATAAACCCTGAGAACTGAATTTCAATTCCTTTTGTTATATCCTTTACATAATGCTTATATTGAAGTCATTCCAGACTATTCATCATGAAAAACAGGAAGACTCGGATATTTTGGACCTTAGACAATGTAGTATGTTATAGTGAACAAATGCATATAATTACAGAATTTCCTCAGATCTCAATGCAAGAAGAAAGTTATATTCATAGGAAAATATTGCTCGAGAATACTTTGGTGTTCTCAGAAATGCAGTTCATTGAAACCTGAGCTCGTATTTAGTGCAGTCTTAGTAAATTCAGTCATTTGTTTTCAGAGGATCACAGATCATTTCTGTCAGTTGTGCTGAGTCAGGAATGTTGAACGTCAGGTAGCAGATAACGGAAAGTTAGGTCTCTGGACCGACTGTCAACACTCTGGAGGTTACAACCAGTTGGACAGACTCTGGGATTCCAATTTCAGGTGTTTGATGGGTTGAGGCTCCTCTGCTTATTTACCTTTAGGTCATTACCCTAATTCATCACAGATTTCCAGTGTCATTTTAAACTTATAAACGTGTGTACATTGAAAACACATCTCCCTGTACCCCCTTACACTGTATTTTATTTTTCATTTTGTAACTATTATATACACAGCTCTTGTCTGTAGTGACCACAGGCATGTAACAAGCCTGTGTAAAATCGGTTCAGGTACCCTGGCAGCTGGGGGTGTGAGGAAGAGTACATGGATAGAGTGGGGTACGTGCAAATCAGTGGGGCAGGGACAGCCATCAGGATCGATGGCAAATGAAGCAGAGGCTCTGTTAGGATTGGAACATTCAGCAGCATTTGTCAAGAGCCAGATTACAGGAGCCTGATGGGAATTCCTAGAGAGAACTCAGAGATTACCTTTCTAGGAATCAGACAGGACCTTGCAGGCACCGGGAAACTCCTTTCAGCTCCAGGACACCCTGTGGTACATGCTGGGGAACTCAGGAGTCAGCTGTGCCATGAGATGAACGGAAACGGAGTGGAGTTGCACAGCTCAAATACGGGCATATTGAACTGGCCACAAGGTGTGATGAGTTTCCTCTGCTGCCGAGCAGGTAGACATGCTCTCAAATACTGTTACTCATACCTCTGCCTCTGAGAGGCAAAACAGCCAATCACTAAAGAGTTCTTACCTCTACCAAAGCTCAAACCAAAGTGGGCGATCCTGTCCTCAGTGTGACTGCAGACTGATTGACTCCTGTCTCCTCCCACCTTTTTTTTTAATTTTTTAATTTTTTTTTTGTTTTTGTTTTTTCGAGACAGGGTTTCTCTGTGGCTTTGGAGGCTGTCCTGGAACTAGCTGTTATAGACCAGGCTGGTCTCGAACTCACGAGATCCGCCTGCCTCTGCCTCCCGAGTGCTGCGATTAAAGGCGTGCACCACCACTGCCCAGCCTCTATGGCTAATTAGTGTGGCTGCTGGGATTAAAGTTGTGTGCCACCAATGCCTGTATAGCTGACTGGCTGACTGGCTAGGTTCGTACCTCTGATATTCAGGCAAGCTTTATTTGTTAGATCCCTTCTGAAAAATAAAACGAAACAAGGAGGAGAAAATACTAGTTTACTTATTGAGAACATGAGACAGAGCATTGAACAGAACCTTTGCTGAGACAGAGTTCGCTTGTCAACACACCCATCATCACTGTGGAAAAAAAAATGGCAAAAAGAAAAACCAGAATACTGCAATCTGCATGTCCTCCTAGACATATCTATCTTACATCAAAAGCAAGTCACATATTGCTTCCATCATCTGTGATTCTAGGGTGCTGTGATACTTACTATTAAAATTAAAGACAGCAAGTCCCCTTTAATTCTACTTTTCTGTAAATTGCTCACTGATGTCAGTGAAAAAGTCCATGTATTTGCATGTCCGCATTCTTAAGCATGTTTCTGGAAACAGTTCATTCCTGAAGGCAACCTATTTTGCCCGTGAGACCACCCTTCCTCGGTATTATAAAAGGATACAAGTCCATCCTATGTAGAAAAAGGCCATCAAGATAGTTCTCCGAGCTTCATTTATAATAGATTCTCTTACAGAATTGCAGATGTCAAATCCATGGAAATTATTGTCCTCGTGGAAATTTTCGAGAGAAAATGAAATGTGAATACTCTCTGTTATGTTGTCAAAATACCTAAGACTTAATAGACAAATATAGTCAATAAAAATATTGGAAACCTTATATTTTTATCTGTATAGTATAACATTACAGAATATTATAATTCCTTGTATGTCTCAGTTTATCCAGATAGTTAAAGGTTGAGAAAATTAGCAAAGGCAACGAGGTTAGTCATATATATTTATGTCGATTGCTCCTAATATGAATAGTCTTTAAAAACTAATGAACTTATTTATTATTAAATATTTTATTTATTAGATCATGTCTACATATTTTCATAATAAAGAATCATAATCCATACTGTTTTGGAGTCCTGTTGCTGTTTTCTTATTTTAAAAGGGAAATAACAGAAGTTGATTTTCAAGTTACATATAGGTATGCAATTGCAAATTTTTACCTACCTATGTATACATTCATAAGTCTTAATCTTTTTTTACAAGTTTTTTTTTTTCCTTTTTTCTTTTTCTTTCTTTTTTTTTTCCTTTTTTTTTTTTTTTTTTTTTTTTTTTTTTTTTTTTTTGGTTTATCAAGACAGGGTTTCTGTGTCGCTTTTGAGCCTGTCCTGTAACTAGCTCTTGTAGACCAGGCTGGACTCAAACTCACAGAGATCTACCTGCCTCTGCCTCCCTAGTGCTGGGGTTAAAGGTGTATGCCACCACCGCCCGGCCTTTTACAAATTCTAAGTTCGTTCACTTGGAATTTCATGAGCACCCCCACCAACACGGTACCAGCCAAAACACAAGGGCGGCGTGGAGGTAGGGGTGGGGGTGATGCCAGGGGAAAAGCCCTGGAACCAGGCCCCGATGGGTGAGCCTTGGCAGATAGGCTGTGTAGGCAGAGCCGGGGCTGGAAGTAGAATGGATCTTCAGGCTCTCCTCTGTCCCTCGGTTGGCAGTGTCTGTGCTTTAAGGAGGAGCTCTGGGTTACAGCGGTGGCATTTAATAAGGAAATTGATCCCATTCAGAAACTCTTCCTGGACAAGGTAAGAGTACAAATCACAGCAACAGACATCGGGAGGACCTGTGGATACTGGCCCCGAGTATCAGCAAGAGCTGGACAGAAAGCTTTTTAAACTTAAACAGATGTTTGGTAAAGGAGACATGAACACATTCCCTACCTTCATTTGAAGATTCCAAATTTGAAGGCTTCGATAAACTCCAGTCCTGAAGATTATAAAATTCATCCGGTAATTTGTCATGAATTAGTTGTACAACTAATTTAAAAAATTTAAATAAACATTTGGTTCATAGTTTAAAAAAAAAAAAGAGTCCTGAGAGATGAACATTACATTTTAGCAACACATCTGAATATTCAAGACCTCAAATAAGGGGACTTTAACAACAACAAAAAAAAAGAACAAAGAAAAGGGGGAAGAAAAATGCTAGACATATTTAGTTACATTTAGCCATCTTAATATTTTTTACTTTTTTATTTTTAGAGGGTCTCATATTTACATGTCCATTCCCTTGCTCTATCATCCTCCCATGTTCCCCAACAAGACCCCCCAACTCCTCCCCAGGGATAGTGAGGTCCTCCACGGGGTTCCATCAAAGTTTGTCATATTTTGGGGAGGGCCTAGGCTCGCCTTGCTGTATCTGGGCTGCAATAGTGTCCCTCCATAGGGAATGAGCTCCCAAAGTCCATTTGTGCTCTTGGGATAAAGACTGGCTCCACTGTTAGAGATCCCATAGACTGCCTTGACCTCCTAGCTGGCACCCACATTCAGAGCACTTGGTTCGGTCCAATGCTGTTTCCGCAGCTTTATGACTAGGGTCTCTGTGCTCTCTGTTTCTGCGGGGATTTCTCCAGCACCTTCTTGGCTCCTTTGCTCATCCCCCCTCCCTCTCTGAAACTAGATTCCAGGAGTGTGGTTCAGTGCTTAGCTGTGGGTGCCTGTTTATGCTTTGATCAGCTTCTGGATGAAGGCTCCTGTTTGTCTTTTCGTAACTGGGTTACCTTGCTCCTGGATGGTTTATTTTAGTTCCATCCATTTGCCTGCAAATTTCAAGAATCCATTGCTTTTTTCCGCTGAGTAGTACTCCATTGTGTAAATGTACCACATTTTCTCTATCCATTCTTCAGTTGAGGGGCATCTAGGTTGCTTCCAGGTTCTGGCTATTACAAATAGTGCTGCTATGAACATAGTCGACGAGATGTCCTTGTTGTATGAATGTGCATTCTTTGGGTATATGCCCAGGAGAGGAATTGCTGGATATTGAGGTAGACTGATTCCCATTTTCCTGAGAAACCGCCATACTGATTTCCAAAGTGGCTGTACAAGTTTGCACTCCCAACAACAATGGAGGAGTGTTCCCCTTTCTCCACATCCTCTCCAGCATAGACTGTCATTGGTGTTTTTGATTTTAGCCATTCTGACAGGAGTAATATGGTATGTCAGAGTTGTTTTGGGTTGCATTTCCATGATGGCTAAGGATGTTGAGTGTCTTTCAGCCATTTTAGATTCCTCTGTTGAGAATTCTCTATCTAGTTCTGCACTCCACTTTTTAATTGCATTGTTTGGGCTCCTGTACAAATTTGTTCAAGGGTACCACCTACCTTTTCTTCTAGGAGGTTCAGTGTGGCTGAGTTTATGTTGAGGTCTTTGACCCTTTTGATTTAAGTTTTGTACATGGCGATAGACATGGATCTATCTGCAATCTTCTACATGCCAGTATCCAGTTATTTCCAGCACAATTTGTTGAAGATGCTTTTTTTTCCCCCATTGTATAACTTTGGCTTCTTTGTCAAAAATCAGTTGTTTCTAGGTGTGTGGGTTAATATCAGGGCTTTCAATTTGATTCCGTTGGTCTACCTGTCTATTTTTGTGCCAATACTAAGCTGTTTTGAGGACTATGGCTCTATAATAGAGCTTGAGGTCAGGGATGGTGATGCCTCCAGAAGTTTGTTTATTTTACCGAGTTGTTTTGGCTATCCTGGGTTATTTGTTTTTCCATATGAAGTTGAGTACTGTTCTTTCAAGGTCTATGAAGAATTTGTGCTGGGATTTTGATGGGGATTTCATTGAATCTGTAGATTGCTTTTGGCAAGATTGCCATTTTTACTATGTTGATCCTACCTATCCAAGAGCATGGGAGATCTTTCCATTTTCTGCTATCTTCACTAATTTCTTTCTTTAAAGCTCAAAGTTCTTGTTATACACATCTTTAACTTTTTTTGGTTAGTGTTACCACAAGATATTTTATGTTCCTTGTGGCTATTGTAAAGGGTGATGTTTCCCTGATTTCTTTCTCAGCACAGTTATCATCTGTATATAGTAGGGCTACTGATTTTTTTTTTTTAGTTAATCTTGTATCCTGCCACTTTGCTGAAGGTGTTTATCAGCTGTAGGAGTTCCCTGGTAGAGTTTTTATATAAATCCTTTTTGTTTAAACAAACTGAAATAACCTAGGACATAATAGTAACAATTAAATGTACGATTGTTGTAAGAATTTTTTTTTTCCTGAGTGGTGTTAGACAATATATGTAGTCTTTACCCAACATATATAATCGGGCCCTTCCCTAAGAGCTTATGGGAGCCAATTGCAGTCAAAATACTACGAGGACTAACTTTGAATGCTAGGGTACTAATACTGCACAACAGCTTCATGACCATGGCATCGGTGTATACATAAATTTTTACACGTATTACACTCTCATATTTTTCTCATATCAAATATTCCCCATTACATTAATGGGCATTGGAGGGTTTCATTGTTTACCACCAGTCAAGTGCTTTAAAGTGACAATGGGAGGGCGCGTGACATTTAATACGCTCATCACTTTACCTGATCATCCTGTTGGTAGCATGGACCAATGCAAGTCCATCTGTGTTTTTTGTTTGTTTGTTTGTTTGTTTATTTGGTTTGTCGAGAGAGGGTTTCTCTGTGTAGTTTTGGAGCCTGCCCTGGCACTCGCTCTGGAGACCAGGCTGTGTGTTTTCAACCCAGGAGGCCGCTATCCCCAGATGAGAACTTAGGAGAATTTATCTCTGGAGGTCTCAGCGCTCACTGCGGGGTCAGACACCGGGGTGCAGCGTCCTCCCGGCTGCAGCTCTGGTCTGGGCTGCAGCAAGCGTGTGCGGAGCCTGCGCAGAGCGGGTCCAGGGCGGCCTGAGCTGTGTGCAAGGCGGCGGGAGATGCAGGGGAGGGGCGGTGAGTGGGGGAGGAGATGCTAAACCGGATATGCAGATCGGAAGCATCTGTGCATCAGAGTTGAAGGGAAAACAACAACAGTAACAAAAACACTCGGGTGGACCCGGGAAACCAAGAGAAAACAGCCCGCGGTAGGCAGGTTTAGACCAAAGACGTAACCGGAAGCGGGGGTCTAGTGGGCGGGGCCAGAAGGAGCCGTCTCCAAGAAACCGGGCTGAAGTGACCGGAAGTCGCTCCATTCGCGGTTGGACCCGGGAGGCGGCGCGGTCGGAGCCGGGTAAGAGATTTGTGGCCGGGGACCCGGGGTGCAGAGCCGGGTGCGGAGGACGCGGCGGGTCCGCGGGGACCTGAGCCCTCGGGATCCGCGGTGTCCGCGCTCGCGGGGCGGCCTGGGAAAGTCAGCAGTCAGCAGCGCAGTGGCGGGAACCGCAGCCCGGCGGCCCTGGAAGCTCCCAGGTCAGAGGAGCTGCGGGGCTGGGACCCGGGAGGGAGGGAGGAGCGGGCTGTGCTCCCGAGCTGCTCACAAGGACCCCGTCAGCTCCCGCCGGCTGCCCGTGGGGTGGAGGAGGCGGCGGCTCAGCTCGTCCCCTGCGGCCAGGTGCGCTCGTTTCCACCCCACGAGCTGGGTGCTGCCCCGGGCGCCGGGCGCACCCCTTAAAAGTGTCCGTCTGTCCCGGTCTCTGTGGCTCCTGGTTTGCTCTCTGACCGCTCTCTGTCTGGGGTCTCCGTCTCTCCCGTCCCCATCCGAGACGCCCTTTGCTCTTTTGCTCGCCCTCCTCCCCAGGGACCTCTCCCCCTAGACCTGTTGCCCATGGCGAGTTCTCTTAGCGGCCAGGGGCGCAGCCAGAGCTGCCCAGTTTCCACCGCTTTATCCTCAGACACAGCTCTCAGTGTTGTGTTGTTGGCGTCTTTCCATTGATGGTGGGTTTCAGATGCCACGAAGTGGGCATTACTGTTGTGTTGCTTTTCTTTTTTTCCCATTTATCCTATGACTGTCAGGCTATTTCTTCATAAAATAATCTAGTAGAGGACTGGAGAGATGGCTCAGAGGTTAAGAGCACCAACTGCTCTCCCAGAGGTCCTGAGTTCAATTCCCAGCAACCACATGGTGGCTCACAGCCATCCCTTATGAGATCTGGTGCCCTCTTCTGGTGTGCAGATATACATGGAAGCAGAATGTTGTATGCATAATAAATAAATAAATCTTTAAAAAAATAATCTAGTAGAGCATTTGCATTGTCTGCTGTTTCCAGAGAGGATTATCTCTGCTACTGTGGCAATTCCAGAGCTCCTGCAATTTAAATTCATCCACGCTTTCTGAAATCCCTGTTTTACTGCTTGCCTATTGAAGACAGTGTCCTTAATCCTTGAGACTAGGCATTCCCAGAGAGCTTTGTAGATAATAATTACTTGAGGAACCAGTATAGGTATGAGTAAACAGAAAATATACTTTATGGAGTGCCACACATATGGCTGTAAACATTAAGAAAATCCTTTACTCTCCATTAATTTTACATCTGAGACGCATGCAGTCTAGGGTGTAAATACAGCATTCAGAAACACGTCTTCACATGCTGTGTTCTTCGGTTACACGGTAGGTCCAGGCAAGCCCAACATGAATGCTGTGAGACTATATCACACCAGACTATTTTAAAGTTAGGAAAGTCACAATAGATGAAAATGAGTCGTAAAGCGTCTTTTGAGTATTTATAGTCACTCCACTGTATCAGAAAAATGTCTCTTTCGTAGAAGAAAAGCACCCTACCCATGCGTAATTGGCTGCAAACTGTTGTTTTTTATTTCAGGGTTTGTTGAAATTCATTCAGTGCTGTGACTGTGGACTTCTTATAGGAGGAGTAGGAATGCATATACCCTGCTCTCAGGGCTTATTGCAGAGATCTGTTGTAGTCCTGCAGCAGGCTGGATTGTGAGGGTGAGGACAGTTTTCTTGACGTCTCCCTTGCTCCGCCTCAGAATTCCTGGAAAGATTTCTCTGCACATCTGTGAGCTGTGTGTGAATGAGTCTCACGTATCACAGAGACACTTTTCTTGATCTGTTCTCTTCCCTTCACGTTTTTTCCTTTTCACAGGTGATTGCATCTTTCATTCTTGTTCCTTGAGAAGTTCCAGGTGCTTTCTGAAGAATCTCTTTTCCATGTCCAAGCCTGACGCTGCTCAGTAAGTCCTGCTCACCTGTGAGGCAGCGCAAAGAGCCCTGGATGGAGAAGAGAGAGGCAGCGATAGCAGAGGACCCAGGTATGCTAGCGGGATTGAGGAAGTGGTGCAGGGGAAGGGGACGGCTCAAGTGACAGCAGAGACAGGACATGACATTGTTTTTGCCACATCCTATTTCATTCCCGATGATTCTTGAGATTAATCTCACCATCATCCTCTTTTTGGTGGGTGAAGTCTCTGTATGTTAAGTATTAATACTCAGAGGCAAATATAATTTTCTTTGACTTTGCCTGGGAGTGATGCTCCCCCTCTTCTATCTACCTGGCTGGTTGTGGTCTTATACCAATGTTAAGTGGTTTCACAATTTCAACATGGTGTTTAGTTAGAACCATTGAAGCCTCTTGGTTTGTCCTGTTCACAGGTTTTGGAGCATCTTGTAGTTCCTTCAGGTTCTGTTTCTTTTAGGGTTCATTTCGCTACTTCCTAAAATAATGCCAACAGGATTTTGATGATATTTGCTTAGTGTCTCTGCCAGGTGTTAAACCCCGTCTGCATTGTCTTCCCTTTGACATCCCTTGTCCTGTGTCTTCAACACTCCACAGCTTGCGTTGCTACAATTTTTATGTATTTTGAAGTTGCCTCTGGGTTTGATTTTTTTTTTCTCATAACTTTTGAAGTTATTGTGGTTTCAGGCAACTTTATAAATTGTAGGAAGATTTTCTCTCTTTAAGAAAAATGCCTTTCAGATCTTGGTACAAATTACATAGAATCTTTCTAGAACATAAACGTCCTTTTACATTTCTTCACGTCTTTGAATGAGAACATGCAGTGAGTCAGTAATTCACATTTCTTTTTTGGATTCACCCTTCTTTATACTGATATGTCAGTATAAAGACACTTCTAAACACTGATTTTTACTAGGTTTAAAGAGTTGTTCTGTTTATAAAACAGGGCCACAGTGTAGCATGCTGATTGAAGTTTGAGAAGGCGGGGCATCTTCTGTTGTTGTGTGGATGATTTTCTGCAGGCCTGCTAGTCATTGTTGCTTTTCTGTGCTTCCTGAGTATGGGTGTCTTTCTCAGTGGTGGGCACTGAAGCTTACCCGTATCACTGTCTGGCTTCCTACAGTTTTGTCATTGATTGCTTCATGTATTTGGAAACTGTTTTACGGACTGCATTCATGTTGATCAGATAGCTTTCTAGAAATGTACCATTTGATCATTTGTTAATATTCTTTATTTTGTGTATTTATAGATTAGGCTTTTCCTGTTGCCTACCATAATTATGACCAACCCTCTTCATAGAAAAATGTTTTTAAAAAGTTTCTTCATTCTTTGTATCCTTATATTTGAAGTTAATACTTCTTTGGAAAGTGTATGTTTTGATTTTAGGAGTACTCCTTTTCTTTTGGAGTAGCATCCTATTTTCATATTTGGTTTGGGGCATATCAAAGATACAGATTTCCAGAAATCCCTGAAGGAAAATATAAACATATACTAATTTGTTAATTTTTTCTCTGTTGTGTTTCTTTCCCCGTTTCTGAGTTTCTGTCTAGCTTGTTGATAGTTTTCAGTGTATGTCTTGAGAGCTATCTTCTCGAGGTTTTTCTCTTTTTCCTATTTGGTTCTTTACTAGACTGCACACTGTCTTGCGAGGTGGATTCACACTGAGACTGTCTTTGTGCGTTCTTTCTCCTTCCTTATCTTCAGTGTTTGTAATTGTTTAGGACCTTGAATGTAGATAGTGCCTGGAAGGAAAGGTCTTAGTGTACATTAGATGAACATTTCCTCTATCAGTAAACATGTGCAGCATGAGCTGTTTACAGTTAGCCTATGGCAGAGCTTTTGTGCACTGTCACTTGGGGGGGGTGGTTATTTCTTGATTATATTTGCTTTGCCTCTTGTTAAAATCTGGGTATTTATGCATTGCACAATGAAATGTTTGCTAATAAATTTCTCCATTCTGAAGGCTATTTCTTCATATTTTCAGTTATTCCCATTTCTCTGCGTTTTTCCATTGCACACAGTCACTTCATTTGATTAATTTATAATTAATAAGTATTGGTGTTTAACGATTTCATAGGTTTATTCACACACCATTACCCCTTGTTACACTCTGTCCTATCCCTGGGTAGACAGTTGTCTTCCTCATATTTCACGTAAGATACGGGCAGGTTTGGATCAGGTATACAGGTCATAATGTGTCCATAATTCCAACTGATATGTCATATGACTAGAGAGTTTTTCAGATGTCACCTCCCCATGCTTCAGCTCTTAAAATCTTTCCCCTTGTCTTATAGAATGTTCTCTGCAATTTAGATGTGTGACTATGGCATTCCAGTCATAGCCTGTGCAGTAAGCAGTCAGTTGTTCTCAGTGTTTGACCAGTTATGAATCTCTGAAATAACTCTTGCCCATTGAAAACAATGTTTCTTAGACCTAGGCTGAAAGCAGGACCAGGATGTGAGTGTGATGAGAGCTGTATAAGGCTGTTTGCCTATTTGTACATGTAGCAGAATGTCAGTAGTGGATTCCCACCTACGACCTGTGACCTTCACCATCACTGGCTTTTGGCCAGGTCCCTGGTACCATCCATGTATTTCCTTCTGTGGAGCCAGCTTCAGATGAAACCAGAAAACCTTTTATTACTCACAGAATAGTCTTGCCTCTACGACACCAGTGGGCATTCCTTGCCTGGCAGATTGGGATTATAGCACACGGGATCCAAATCTAGGTATGGCCATTAGATTTCTATCCCCGGACCCAGCCTACACAGCAGTTTTGACAGCCTGAGATACTTTTTAGACACTGTGAGTGATCTGCTGATCTCTCAGATCTTTTTATTTGTATGTTTAAACAAAAAAAAAAAGTTGTATTGTCATTATACAGCATATGAGTAGCATATCAGATCTTAGCTTTCTCCTGAGTATTTCTACTTTGAAATTGCACAATTTTATTTCTTATGTAAGAGGTCCCCTTTCTTACTACCTTTAGCATTTTCTCTGTCCTTGAACAGTGTACCTAGTGATGCAATGTTTTGAGCGTGCAGGACAACCTTCTCTGTCCTGATTAGGGCAAAATCATTCCAGACGTCTTTTGTATTGTCAGGTTTAGGATTATGTCTGGTTGTCTTTATTATGCTAAGGCATATTCCTTTTTTTTGTTTGTTTGTTTTGTTTTGTTTTTGTCAATTCTTCAGAGCTTTTATTATGCACATATGTAATACTTTGCCACAGGCCTTTCATGGATCCATTGAGATGATCACATTTCTTCTCTCACTGAGTCTAGATTAATTTATAGGTGTTGCAACAGTGTTGCATTCTTGGCATTAAATCAGCTCCCATTTCATTTCCATGTAATTTAGAGACAATCTGTGTCTATCTTGATCCTGGAACTGGTCTGTGGTTTTTCTTTGAATTTGTTTGTTTGGGCTCATCTGCTTTTGGTATTTGGCCTCACCTGCTTTAGGGATTGAGTTAAAGCTAGCTTTGTGTAATGAGTTTCTACCATTTCTTTTCTTTGTGTTATCCACTCATCTCCTCCTGGTGTTAGTATATCTAAGGCTTATCTAAAGGAAAGGAGTTATGTTCTGAATCCATCCAGTCCTCACACACTGTTGAGGAAACTTCTTGCTTCAATCTTAATACTGCTTAATACCTTTTCTAGTTTTATACCTTAACAGGTTGAGATTTTTACTTGTTTCTAGGAGCCTGTCCTTTTTTTTTTCAATTCCAATTTGTTTTGGTTATCTTATTTTGTTTGTTTGTTCATTTGTTCTTGTGTACGACTTCCTGCAATACTCCATAAAGTAACTCTAATGCCGTTGGGATACTCTGCAATGTCTTTTTTAAAAACTCTAGTTATGTTATTTGGGGATTCATTTCTTTAGCTTGGATTAGGTGAAAAATGCTTCGTCTTTACTTTTGTCAATTCACAGAAACAGGTCTGTCGCTTTGACTCATTGTATTGTTCTCTAGTCTCTATTTCATTAATTTCAACAAAATGTTTTAAATAATTTTCCATATCCTACTTGAGATTGACTTTTTCTTCTGCTTGTAAGACCTCAGCCACGTTATTATGGACAAATAGGTTTTACAACCAGCACCTATTGCTACTCAAACTTTTCAGTGTGTCTTTGTCACCCCAGATCTTTGTCACCATTTTTCATGAGCTGACACTCTAAGAAAGTGTTCTCAGTACTCCATGAATTCTGTCTCACTCTTCATTAATTTAAGTTTCCACAGTAGTTAATTAAGTAACAATAAACCAAGTGCTGGGCAGGTGGCTCAACAGTTAAAAGTACTTGTTGCTCTTGCAGTTTCCAGGTGATGACATTCAGGTGACAGATAGGGAAACTGTGCCTGTGCTTTAATTTCATCGCAGCCCCGAATGCCATGGTAACGTGAACACCCAATTCATGCAATGGCAGCAGGAATCCATTGGCAGCCTGGGAAATTCATCTGGGAAGTTGTGAGAACCAGTAGGCATCCAGGCAACCGTGGAATGTGCCAGGTCAGAGGAGCTGCACTGATACGAAACAAGCAGGGACAGAAACAAGGCTGTGTGTGATCAGTGCCTACTGCTGCTCATCAGAATATGGACTCTGATATTCTGCTATGGATATCTCAGTTCTGTTGGTAAAGTTTAGATCATGTGAACTCGTCCTGATATTTTCATTCAACTTGTAAATGCTAAGGATATTTACAGAAGCATGATCTGGTAGAGAATTTGCATTATATGTTGTCTGCAAACATACTGTTTGCTATTGTGGCAATTAGCTCCTGGAAATTAATTCATCCATGCTTTCTAACTCCGTTTTACCATGTGCCTGTTCAAGAGAGTGGCCTTTCCTCTCATGGCGTCTTTTAGATGTTAGTCACATAAGGGGCCACTTCAGATTTTACTGCATCAGGAAGTATATTTTAGGATGCTTTACAGCTAGGGGTGTAAACATTAACATTTACTAAGCAAACTATCTTCTATTCATTAGGATGTAATAGGATGTAAATACAGCATTCAGAAATGTGTTTTCATATACGTGGTGCTTAATATTACACCCTAGAGTTGGGCAAAAGGGCAGTATACATGCAAACTGTGAAAGGATATCAGACCACACTGTTTTTTATAGTTATAAGTGGCACTATGGGTTAGGAAAAAGAAAGCATCTGTTCAATAGTAATACATTTATGTTATCACTCAAATGTATGAGAAAACAAGGACTCCCAATTGTCTTTAGTCTCCTTTTTCTGTGGAAAGCACTCTTTCCATAACAGATGATCAAATTGGCCTGGTGTTGCTTGGTTTTGGCTTTGTTTTGTTGAATAACTATATCACTTTTAAGGAAGCTGTGTGGTTTAGCAGGCTTCTCTTTGGTGGAGCAGGCATGGAAACAAGGAGGTTTTTTCTAATAGAAGGAGAGGAGCAATTATCTTAATAACTAGAGAGTTGTCCACATGGTTGGGCTCCAGAGAGTGTAGCAGGCTCCAGGAGGCAGAGAGGAGTCACTTAAGTAGGCGTGGAGAGATGGATGATTAGATCAGGATGCATCTGATGAGGCAGACTAGAATTTGGAGCCAAATCTGACGGTAGCAGAAACAAATGATCTGTACATGCCTCAAGATTATCAGATCAGCAACTTGAGTCAGTTTGTTGAGACAGCCTGGATAAAAGATAAGTATGGCAACTTCTCCCAATGCTACTTGAAGACTGAGAACTCTGGAAGGGAGTAGTGTTTGGAGAGACTTTTGTCTGTTAGAAGGTGGGACAGGGATTGAGAAGAGATGACAGTAGTAGATAACCCAAATATTATCTTCTTTGATTTTGTGTTAAGAAAAAAAGTGCAGCTGTGGCCAGAGCTACCGTCTTGTACATGAATGCATGGAGATATAGCTTTAAGACCATATTAAATAAGCACTGTTCTAAATCCTATCTTTGGTAAACTTAATCCAATGACTCGAAAACCCAGAGATAAATTCTGCACTCTGGCCATCAAAGCATCCATAGCAAGCAGCATTAGTGGTGGTGTCCTGCTGCTAACAGTGGCCGAGAACACAAAAGATAAAACTATTAGATCCAGAACAAAGAACACTCACATACTTATACTTAAAGATTAATCAGTAATAAAAGATGGAGTGGCCAGTTTCCCTCTTGGCTCCCATGTTTATAAGAAAACATACAGATACACCAGAAAACACAGACCCATATACATGCAGAAAACAGACAAGTCTTTCCAAACAGCCAGAATCAGGTAGGTGGGCTATAATCTTACCTTTTCCCTTAGATGGGTGTAAAAGGGTTTTGTAATTGGATGAGAGAGGAATAATGTTTGGCCCCATACTGAGGAATCTGTGGGGGACCAAATAATTCCATTATGGAATATTTTGAGATCCAGCTAAACATGGAGCACTAGAAAGCTCCAGCCCACTATTGTATTGTTAATGCCAGTAGGGCTACTATTGTTTACCATGTCCTCAGGGTAATATGCCTCCTAATTTGCATCTCTCTGCGCCTAAGCATCTGAATAGGCCTGCACCTGGGCAGGGGGATCAGAGGTGTGTGAGTAACTTGTGAGGACTGAAGGTTAGGAAGGTTAGGGGTGAGCGGCCAGAGGAGAGAGGAGAACAAAGAGAGAAATGGTTCCCTCGTGGTATTGGCGGGATGGTTAAGAAACAGCAGAAAAGATGGCTAATAAAGAAATGACTCTAGTTCTACAACATGGAACTGAGAGCCCTAAAGATGACAAGATGCCTGTGTTTGGTCTTTATCACTGATGGGTTACTAGGAGTTTCCAGGTCCACGCACCCCCACTAAGGCAGACCCTCATGGTTTAAAGCTGAGACATGCTGGGTCACGACAGCAATCCACCTGCAAAACCACTAAGGAAAAGGGTGTGTCAGGTTGTGTGCTTTGGAGAAGGAGGAGGATGTCTGGAGGGAACAAAAGAAACAGCAGTTTCTACTTTGTCTTGGAGTTTGCTTACCAGCAAGGGGATGGTTGGTTCCATGAGGAAGAAGTGGGTGAGGGGAATAACCCTAAAAATACAGCTGGCAAGACTGTTCCCCTATTCCAAAATTCCTGAAATCAGTCCTGAAATTGTGGCACTGAAGGAAGGAGATGCTTTGCCCTGATAGTGTGATGACTACCCAAGGCTCCCTGTTGGTGATAGTACTGGTTGGGCCAAGGGACCCCCACCACCCCTAGACATGCGTGGTTAGCTGGAATGTGATCTGGGCGTGTTGTTCTCACACATGAGGACATGAGAACAGTCATTGGTCTAGTGACCCTCTTGATAACATACATTATGGGAATGGTCAGAATGCTTTGTGAGGGTTTGAAGAGACTCATGTCCAATGTCCCTCCTGAGCACATGGACCTCGAGGTTCCCCAGCTTTTGGTACCCAGGCAGCTATAGTTGGCCAAAAGCCCTTAGCCACCATCAGGTTTTTTGTTTGTTTGTTTGTTTTTTCTTAGTGCTGGCTGGGTGGGTGGCATTTCTTTGGTAGATTTTGCCTGCATGTGCCCTGTCCTGATCCCAGACTTACCTGTGCTCCTTGGAAAAAAGGTTGTTTGAGAATCATACAAACATGAGATTGTAAGATTGGGTAATATAATGTAATTTTTTAATCAAGGTGGAAGACTTAGAAGTGTAGGTGCCCAATCTCTTCCTATCTGGGAGCATTTGCATAATGAGAAAGGGATATGTATCCTGAACAAGTCTTCACCCAGGCAACCTGCCATAAAGGGAGAACAATGGCCAGTATAGGCAAGATAGGGGCATATAAAGGTGACCCATGACAGAGCCTGAAGAACTAATGGCTGCCAGTGGGCTGAAAGTAGGTTGCTGAGAGGGTTGATTTGGGCAGCCTATCACTGAGGATGGAGAGAGGCCAAAGAGGCCAGACAGGGAAAGAAGGGACTGTGAATTGAGGCCAATAAGAAGAATGTTTGTTAGCATAATCAAAAGTAGTGAAGGAATCATCTTCCTTCATAGCTAGGAAGAGCTGTCTTTCCCCGGTTGGCTTATGACATGTGGATACTTTTTGTTTACTTTTAAGTTTCATTTCAAGACAGCTTTTCTCTGTATAATCCCTAGCCATCCTGAAACTCATTCTGTATACATGCTTGCCAGCCATAGCCTTAAAGACTGAAGGAACATTTTCTAAGAGTACCAAAAGGGTGCTTGATGAACAATGGACACTTCATTGGACTCAAAGAAGCGTTTATACCAGCCAAAGGGGAAACATACTTAATTGTCTCTGATGGATGGGTTGCCAAGCAATCTGTGAGCCAGAAGGTGAGGGTGAGTCTGTCACAGCTGAACCTGAGATGGAGCATAGGGTCCCAATGCAGCTTAGATCCTGAGTGGGACGGGGACTACAGGTGCCACAAGAGCCTGTTCCAATCAGTGCATCAATGTGTTATAGCTCTGAGTTGAAAGGCTTCCTGAATTGCAAGTGTTACAGCTCTGGTCCTATGTGGAAGGTTTCCCCAATGCGAGTGTAACGCCTCTGACGGGTAAGGTTTTTTTGCTGTTGGGTACCAAGGAGTAAGAGAGTCACACCACACAACAAACCTCACACAAGAGTTTTATTTGTGCGGAGAAACCCAAGAGGGTGTCTGCTTCTGCTGGAGTTTGGAGGTGTAGTAGAGAGCTGAGCAGAAGACAGTGTCTATGTAGTGTTTCTTGGGGATGGAGCTTGTCATGTGGACATTTCCAGGGTTAGGATTGGTGGGTTTTCCAAGTCCTGACCTTTTTTTGGCTTTTTACTTTGTGGGAAGGTTTTGATTGCCTGTATCTGGAGGGCCAGTTTCTGGACTTTAGGGCAGTTAGGATGTTCTGTGGGTAGACATTCCTGGTTGCAGATCCTCAGGGGTGGGATCTGACCATTTATAAGCATCAAGCAGTTTACAAAAAGTGCTTTGTGTGATACTATATTCTTTGTATTTGTCCTTTTAGGAGGTGTTGGTCTTTCGTTGTAGAGGAAAAAATGAGGCTGTACTCACAGATAAGCACTGGAGATGCCAGGGAAGTTTAACACGTAGCTTACTTCTTCAATGGAATCAGGTGCACAGTTGCTCTTCCTGGAAGACCAGGAATGATGTCATTTTACAACTTGGTGATTCTTTGCTGTCTAATGAGAAAGGCTCTATCTAGCCCAGTTACAATAAAATGGAGCTGAGCTAAATTTCATTCTTGTTTCTTCATGGATCTTTCTTTCCCTGGCTGCTATAAAGCCTGCAGGGGAATCATCAGATTTCATCATTGTTGCATGACAAATTCAGAAACACAGCGGTGTATATCACTGTCATAATCATTCAATTCCATTTTGGCCCTTTTTTTTTTTTTTTATTGAGCTGTAGTTAGAAGTGGTTGGACTCAAGTTAGTTGTGCTAATAGAAGATGGTCCCTAAGTGTTTTATGTATTCGGATAGTGCAAAAGATTTTGGGAATTATTGGTAGAATCTTTTACATTGTTTACTCTTTATTTACTTAGCACAGTACTGTGATTGAAATGCAAGAGGTTTCAGAAGAGTCTTTCTCTTGTGCAGTTTCATTGATAATCCAGAACTGCTCGCTTTTGTTACAGAACCTAGATACCTGCAAGGTGGACAGAAATGAGACAGTATGAAATACACCAGGTATTCTGGAGGTTATGGGTGTTGAGGGGCTCAAGAGCCAGTGGAAATGGAATGGGAGTGGGGGGTGTTGAGGTGATTCTCTAGAAGGACTTAGGTTCATTTCCCTGCGTCAGCGTTGAGGCTGACAGCCATGTGTAACTTAGAGCACTTCCATTCATGCTGCAAAACATTGATCCCCACCATGAAAAATACAGCATCTAAAGAAAAATAAATCGATGAAAGTACTAATGAGACATAAGAATGATTTTTTGCCACATTCTCTTTCCCTAGAAATGAATCCTAATGCTGCAGCACTTAAACTCAGTTCCAGCCGCTTGTGTGTTAGCGCATCTGCATGGGAGGAGAGTCACGTGGACATGGATAGAGGAGTGACATTTCAGTTTCTAAGACCATCAGAAATACGTGTTTTCTTACTGTCTTAGGTGACTCCTATGAAAGGGTCTTTCTATCACCTCATCCCCTCCCTTTGCAAGGATTTGCAACCCACAAGGCAAGATCCTCTTTTCTGGAGTATTTTGCTGTAAATATTCTCTAGAGTAGTTCTTCATGTTACTGGCTTTCTGTATAAGAATCAATACTATGAAAAACTGTAATTTATTTGGCTGCCTGTCTGTAATCACATCCCAGTGCTGTGCATATATCTTTTGTGTCATTATATCAATATAAATGATTTCCATTACTTAAAATTAGCATCTAGCTGTGTGTTGGTGGCACACGCCTTTAATCCCAGTACTTGGGAGGCGGAGGCAGGCAGATCTCTGTGAGTTTGAGGCCTCGTCTATGGTGTATAATAACTCAGGTAGTGGTGCAGTGATCCCTTATACCCATGCTGGTATTTGAGCTGTGTTAATCTTATACAGGACTTTTGCATGCTGGCACAGTTTCCATGGAACTGCTGCCATGACATTCGTGGAATATGAGGACTGTATCCCGAATTTTACACATGAGAACAGAAGGCAGCTGAAGCCTTGGTTGCTGCTGCTAAGCTGGCAAAGGTATCACTAACCCACTTATTAACACTATTAGAGACGTGAGAAAGGTGAATTCACCTGAGCAAGCCTAAATGCAGACCAAGCCACTCTGATTCTATTAAAACTGACAGAGACGTGCTAGTTGTTTGGACAGTCACCCTGTCTGGTTGTTGGTAGTGGAAGTCCCAGGGCAGCCTAAGTAGACCTTAGGTGGTTATAAATTCTGATTATCAAATATACTTTATTAATTAAACATATGTTGTAACTCATCTAAATTTTCTAGAAGCTTTGTGTTGAACAATTAGCAATAACATAAGGACTTAGGTGTAAATTTTTAAGTCAGCTTTTGTTAACTTGAATTTACCTTTTTAATCTTAAAATTTTGTAATCATATACAGTATATTCTAAACCAGAGTTGAATCACATATACAGTATGTTGTAACAAATATAACCTTAAATCTTTATCATTATATGAAGGTCCATCCAATCTAAAATATTTGAGATTTGTTGCATTTGCATTTTTAGTCTAAAGGTTAAACAATGAGAGCTCATTAGGACTGTGACTTTTTTTTTTCTACTTTATGGCATATGATCTCTTAAGACAGTGAAATCACATAGCACTCTTAACTACTCATGTTCTTCACTGGCTAGATATCACATGAAAAAAAATCATTGATTCCCATTTATGGTTTTTTTTTTAATTTTTTTATTTTATTATGTATAGAGTTTTCTGCTGGCATGTATGTCTGCATGTCAGAAGAGGGCACCAGATCTCATAGATGGTTGTGAGCTACCACGTGGTTGCTGGGACTTGAACTCAGGACCTCTGGAAGAGCAGCCAGTGCTCTTAACCTCTGAGCCATCTCTCCAGCCTTTTGATTCCCATTTATGTAGGGATAATTGCTGATATTTTAATTAAGCATTCAATCATATCTCAGCCCGGAGCAATCTCAATTTTGTCTCAGAGATTTTCCTGCTAGCAGCCAATCATTACATCTTTTCTTTTATAATTATATTGTATTTGTGCTTTCTCCCCCACCCCAAGAATCACAAACTCCATAACACTAGAACTAATAACTACATAACACTAGAACTAACAACAAGGACTACTGATAGCTATGTCCAATGATAGAAAATTCTAGAGCATATCAAACCTTTTCTAAGAAAGTAACTGACTGATCTGGCATTGTGACTTCATTTTCACACTGCCGACAATTTTCAGGGGTTTTTGGAGAAACATCTTTCACTGCCTTCACATTCCTATCATACTGAAGCAGTCTTTTTTTTCCCCTGAGCTTGTGAGGCTGTCATATTACACATGTCTCTTAACCCTATGATGTCATATGAAGAACACAGTGGTGCTGAGTTGTTCGTTTATGATAAGGGTCCATCTCAAGCCTTCCCTAACCCTCATTACATGGAGGCAACTATTGTCACCTCATTTTCGTAACATAACTACTGCCAATCCTCCAAAACCCATTGTTTCCTCTGTTCCTAACTCCACTGAAAGCTCTTCTTTCTATCCCAAGTTCCTTTTTCTTTTTACCTTAAGCAGCTCTTCATGTATATATATTAACCACTTTCTCAGAGAAAAGCAAAGTATGTACTTTACTTTCTTAGCTACCATTTGTGCTTTGTGTACTTTTCTGACATGCAGAGCCCTGTATTCCATGAAATCCCTTTCTCATTTTTTCCTGGTTAATTCCCATGTTCTTGGAATTATTTTTTGTGTGCTTGTTTATTTCTAAATAAGGATTTAGTCTTGTTTTCCTCTAGAACTTTAAGCATTTCAAGTTTTTTCAGGAATGCCCTTGATGTAGTTTATGTTGATTTTTGTATAGGGGAAGAGGTATGGATCTAAAGCACTCATCTACACATCCGCAATCTTTCCCAGCAGAGAATGCCCAAACCACTCTTTTACTGGGTTGGTTCATCTTCCGTGTATTTGGCTTCCTTTTTCTGTCTGCTTTGTGTTTCTTTTTGAGATCTCCGTTCTGTTTATCTGCGTACTTGTTTATGTGTAGGACCATACTGCCTTTGCTCTCTGTGTCATGATACTTTTCCAAGTGCTGTGATACTCCCCATTATTCTCACTCCTATGGATCATTTTGATATTTGTTATTTTCCCATGGCCATGTGTCTACTATTACTGTAACTACTTCTTTGTGGAAAGTGTCAGTATTTGCCTCATGGCGTTGCATCAGTCCCACTTGTTGTTAGTAATATAACCACCTGCAGGTTTTTTGTTTTTGCTTTTGTTTTTTTGTCAACTTGGTACAAGCTAGAATTATCAGAGAATAGGGAACTTCAGTTGACAAAATGCCTCCGTGAGATCAGCCCTTGGGGTTTCTTGTTTGTTTGGTTGGTTTGGTTTTGGTATTTTGAGACAGGTTTACTCTGTGTAAAAGTCCTGGTTATCCTGGAACTCACTTTGTAGACAGACTGGCCTCCACCTCACAGGTAACTTGTGTGCTGGCATTAAAGGCATGTGCCACCACTGCCTGGTATTGTTATGTTCTTTATTAGTGATTGATGAAGGAAGGCTCAGCCCTTTGTGAGAGGAGCAGTCTCTGGGCTGGTTGTCACGGATTCTGTAAGAAAGCAGGCTTTGCCAGCTGTGGGGATCAAACCAGTAACCAGCACTTCGCCATGGCTCCTGTATCAGCTCCTGTCGCCCAGTTCCTGCCCTGATTGAGTTCCTGCCCTGATTGAGTTCCTGTTCTGAATTCCTTGAATGATGGAAGTGTAAGCCAAATAAATTCTGTCCTCTCCAACTTGCTTTTTGGTCATGGGGTTTCCTCATATTAGTGGAAACCCTAATTAAGACATATATATATATTATATATATATATATATTTGCTCATCAATACGATGCATGGAAGTTAATTTCTTTGTGCTATTTTTTCCCCTGAATGCCTGAAACATTTATTCAAAGAAGTGAATTCATTATTACTTAGAATTACTACTAGATCTTTTGGAAACAACCTGGCTGGCTTAGATTTCTAAACTTTTCATATTGTCATTATTAATAAATACAAAAAGTTCTGATTTTGTTTGTTAATGTTGTACTTTTCACTAATATGTAAATAACTTATCAAATCTGAGACTTTCCCATGGTTACTGTCAAGGTTTGTGAGTGATCATCTTAAAGTGGAATTTGGTGCCTTTCCTTCCTGTTTCTCCTGAATCCTGTCGTATCCAGATTTCTCTGGATTATTGTTATGCCTTTGCATTCAATAATATAACACATGCCTTCTTACTCTTCTTACAGTTTTCTTGCTAATGATTTTTGTTTGTTCTTTATACTGTAAAGTTGGCCTCATTACACACCTGCCCTTTACTGTGTTCAGCTGTGTTCTGTTCCTGTTTCCTCTATGAGTTTATCACAAAATCTGTTGCTGTATTTCTAATGACACTTTCATTTCTAGTGACATTTCCATACTACAGGGCTTTTATTCATTACTTTTAGAAATATTCTTGTGGTATAATTACTGTTATTAATTTTCCCCTTCTAGTTAGAAATGGAGTTTGCAAGTTTTGTGTGTTAGACATAGTCTGTTAATCCCCAACTCTCCTATTCATCTATTCCTTATATAAAATGTATTATACTCCCTGTGCTCTCATGCATAATTTCTGTTTCTTCTTCTTTGCCTCTAATTTTGATCTGCAGTGCTATTTGAGTGGATGTCCTATATTATTCTATAAACTTCTCCATGTACCCGTTCCTTCCCATGAAGTTTTAAGAGTTTCTAGGTGCAATGGTATGGTTTATAGTCATTTTCTTTCCCCATTCTAAATATATCCTCCCATGCTCTCTATTGTCTGTAGGAATGTTTACAGGCTTTCTGCAATCATTTTGGGTTTGGGGTCTTTTTATGTTGTTTGGCATTGCCCATTACAGAGTTGTATTAATTTTAGCTTTGCATTTTTGACATGACCTAAAATTTCAACAAGGATTCCAGTCTTTGTTCCTGTGACAGAAAACCCAGCGCAAAGCAATAAGAAGAATGAATTCTTCTCTGGTAAATGGTCCCCAGGTCAGTGTCATGTCACTTTTCTTTGAAAATTTATTTTATTTTTGTAACCATTTAAGACTTCAATTCTCTATATATGGTATACTGTGAGGACATAAATTTCAGTGACTTACATTCTGCAATTCTGAAAGAGAATCTCTTGTGACTGATACTCCTAACAACATATTGATGGCCAGTTTCTATTGAAAACTTTAGAGGGCCATCAGTGTAGATGGGAATTTCTGCCCCACCTGGTCCTGCAGCCCTTTAGTCCCTAATAAACAGAGGCCTATATAAATTATAAACTGTTTGGCCTCTTGCTCAGGTTTATCACTGACAAGTTCTTACAACTTAAATTAACCCATGAGAATTATGTATGTTTAGCCATATGGCTTGGTACCTTTTCCCAGTGAGGCATTCTCATCTTCTTCCTCTGTTTCTGGCTGAGACTCACTGTCTGCCTTCCTCTTCCCAGCATTCTCCTAGTCTGATTGCCCCACCTGTACTTCATGCCTGGCTACTGGCCAATCAGTGTTTTGTTAAACCCATAAGAGTGACAAATTTTTACAGTGTATGAGAACATTATTCCACATCAGCTCAGGGTTCCCATGAACCCCTTAAGGGAGAAGAAGGTTAGTTAAGAGATTAAAGCATCAGAGAATTCATGGAAGGGAAACTAGTATGCTAGGCTACATTTTTAAGTGGTTAGATAAAAAGCTGAAAGTTTCTAACAGTAGAAATCACGAGTAAGGCAAAGGTTGTCTTTTTACTTAGTGGCCAATTTTCTGCCAGCATCCATAGGAAGTACTGGGTAAGCAGGCAACCTAGTAAACAACAGAGGAATGTAAGCAAGCAGCCTTTGGTTTGCTGTCAAGATTTTGCTATTGTTTTCTGCTAAGAGAAGCTTTTAGCATCAATTGCTTAGGACTGTAATTCAAGAAACAGAACCTGGCACCTTCTGTGTTGGTACTTGTCTATAGGAAAGTTTACTTTTTCCTGAGGGTGAGCAAATGGGCTGATTACCTTTGTCATTATCTTCTCATGTGAAACACAAGCAGCTAAGATCTTGGGTTAATAAACTCAGATGAAGATAAATTCAGGAAGTTTCAGAGTCTTTTGGTGCGGGGTTAGTTTAACTTATTCTGTGTCTACGCTAGAGAGACAAAACTAGTGCATGTTTGTTTTTTCTATCTGGGCAGCTATGAATCAACAGTTTTGGGTGTGTAGTAATTCTGTGTCCTTGGATATCTGGGAATGTCTTAGTTGGAATGCTTTTGGCTGGGCCCTAAAAACTGACTAAATGCCTGTCAATAAGAATAATTGCAGGAAGGCAAATCTCTGTAGTTACATAGGAGAGGAGAACAAAGGGAACGGGTCTCACACATAGCTAAGGAATGTAATCAGTAAACTAAGACCTGCTAATGGAGAATAGGCTTCACACATAGCTAAGGAGAATAATCAGCAAACTCCAAATGCATGGCAGGAATTGTGCCCAATAATTGATCAGATAGTGCTGAACTGTGGGAATTAAATCCCAAGTTTATTGTAGAAAGGAATAAGCTACAGGAAGAATCTACAGCGAGAAACAGCCAATTCATTCACAAGACTATATTCCAGTATGCCTTGTATCCTGGTTTAATCCTTCAGAACAATTCTGTATCCTTATGGGTTGATCTTGTAAAAGGAGGCTGAATAATTACTGTGTGAACTTCAGGCTTGGAGCAAGTTTCTGGGTAGGATGGACTTGTGTCCTTTTATATTCATGAGGAAAGAAGGTTTTAGGTGCCACATCAGTTGCATTTCTGGAATGGCCAAGTTTCCAGAACTAGACTTGTGAATGTGGACATGAAAATATTTGGGTAATTTTTGAAGACATCCCTGATGAATGTATGACAAAATAAAATTAGAAGAGCCTCGCTGTCTCAAATCTTAATAGTGAATATTTCCTGTGCATCATAGAGCCATAGATGATGGAAGATGCTCCCTGCTCTTGCTATAAAATTGATGTGTCTGTGAGCAGATCACATTGGTTTCTGTCTTTGACTTCTGATACACAGAGATGAAAAGTGTGTTGACACCTGAAATCATTATCTCAGGAGAGGTTCTGTTCAATACTCAGTGGAAAGTTCTCCTTCATTTTCTCTTTCTCTTTGGTGTTATTTTTCAGAAGGGGTATAAGCACTGCTGTCTCCTCATTTTTGCTACATAAAGTAGAACATATTAGTAAGAACTTTCAACAGAGTGGTGATTTGGTACTGCACATAAGCCTTTTTTTTTTTTTTTTTTTTTTTTTTTCGAGACAGGTTTCTCTGTGTAGCTTTGGAGCCTATCCTGGTACTCGATCAAGACCAGGCTGGCCTCGAACTCACAGAGATCCACCTGCCTCTGCCTCCTGAGTGCTGGGATTAAAAGCGTGCGCCACCAACGCCCGGCAAGCTGTTAATTTTTGAGTATAATAATTCTTTGAAAGAATTATTCCTCCATCCTATGTTTTCCTCTCCCTGAAGCAATGTATTGTTGTTGTTTGTTTTGCTCTTTTGAGCGGGGAGGGGGCTGCCACCCAGCTCCCAAATAAATCACACTGAGCGTTGTATTTTCTTATGAGTGCCTAGCGTTAGCTTGTCTTGTGCTACCCAGCTTTTCTTAACCTAAATTATCCATACTACCTATTGCCTCTGGGCCTTTTCCTTTTCTTACTCCTATATGTCTTACTCTTACTCTGTGTCTGGCAGGGTGGCTGGCCCCTGACTTCCTCCTCTCCTAGTTCTATCTTGCTCCCTGTTTTTCCCTAATTTCTCCTGTTTATATTCTCTGCCTGCCAGCTACACCTATGCTTTCTCCTAACTCACTATTGGCCATTCCGCTCTTTTTATTAGACCATCAGGTGTTTCAGAAAGGCAAAGGATCACAGCTACACAGAGTTAAACAAATGCAGCATAAGCAAATGTAACATACCTTAAAATAATTTTCTACAACAATGTATTAATTACATAGGGAGAAATGCTAAACAAGTTTGTATTTCTTACTTTACAGCAATATTTTATTTAAGTACATGAGTGTTCACCTGCATTTTTTTAATGTACAAAGTACGGTGCATTGTGCACTTGTCATTCTTTACATTGTTTATGGAAGAGCAGCAGTGCTTGACTTGTGACACATTCCTAACAACACTTCTAAAAACTTTTGTCTTTGAATAATTGCCAAACTTCATCTATATCACAAATATATCTCTTAGTCTTTAGATTTCTTTTATCTAGGAATGCCTTTTGTAAAGCACTACAATGGTACATAGGTAATTTTGTATTACAGGGTCTGTTATCATTCAGGGATGTGGATGTCGACTTCTCACAGGAGGAATGGGAATGTCTAGACAGTGCTCAGAGGACACTGTACATGGATGTGATGTTAGAGAGTTACAGCAATCTAGTCTTTGTGGGTAAGAGTGCTCTTGTAGAGTTCCTGACTCATGCTTTGTATTACCTTCTTTGTGTATATGAAAACTCTTCTGAATTATCTGGTCACTCCCAGAGATGTGGGAGTTACCAAAATGGGTTTTTCATGGTGCTTCCTTTATTTTTTTCTGTGTTCTCTAGAATGCTATATTCTGTGTAATCTATCCAGCTCTCTCACCTAGTTTTTAACAAAAATTTGAAAGTGCAAAGAAAATGGAATATTCAGCACAAGGAAATATATTGCAGTACACATAATTGAAATATTTAATTTTGCCAATTAAAATTTCTCATTTTTAAATTTCTGATTATTAAAATGCAGAGTTTTATTATAAGTATGCATCAGTCATTTTTCTTTTGCTTTTGCTTTATTTTTTTTATTGTATGTGCATGCATGTATGTCTGTGTGAGGGTGTCAGATCTTGAAGTTGCAGACAATTGTGAGCTGCCTGTGGTTGCTGGGAATCAATCTGGGTCCTCTGGAAGAGCAGTCAGTGCTCCCAACTGCTGAGCCATCTCTCTAGCCCAAAATGCAGGTGTTTAAAGGAGACAAAGCTGTTGTTTTGTTTACTTATTTACCTTTTCACTTATGTTCTCTATGTTTAGTACTGGCACAGCATGATTTGAATCCTAGCACTTTGGATGCTGGCGCAAGAGT
This sequence comes from Cricetulus griseus, assembly GCF_003668045.3. Taxonomy (NCBI): domain Eukaryota; kingdom Metazoa; phylum Chordata; class Mammalia; order Rodentia; family Cricetidae; genus Cricetulus; species Cricetulus griseus. The sequence goes on along the minus strand of NC_048602.1, from coordinate 20,421,275 downwards.
ATATGGTGAGTTCCATGCCAACCTTAGTTACATAATGGGTTCCTAGCTGAGCAGAGCTGCACAGTGAGACTCTATGTCAAAAACATAAAAAAATAGAGAAGGATTCTTCTTCAAATGATCTTCAAAGAGCTCCTTTCTCAAAGTTCCTTTAATCCTCATTCTCATTTTTGCCTTCAGAGGACAGTGTTTTTATATAACCATGAGAAGACTGTTTTGGGTCACTGAACTTTGATATAGATCAGACAGAATGCTCTTTTGAGCGTGCATTGAATGATTTTGAAACAGAAAACACCATTGTTGAGATCTCTATCCTTGAGAATTGCTAGTTTACATGTGTTAGAAAACATCAGTTGCATTGTTTATGCATTAATTCTTATGACTCATATTGCACTAATTTTCCAGAGTACCATCGTATATGTGATAAATGTGGGAAGGTCTTGGATCAAGGCACAGAACATAATGTCCATGAACATGCAAAGATCCAAGAGAAGACATATAAATGCAACGATCCTGGCAAGAGGATTCAGGAATTCTGCCTTTGTATACCATATGACACAAGTGATACTACGAAAAATTGCAACAAGTACAGATTTAGTAATCACAGTCACGCCTCTGCTGAGTCTTCAGAAATAAACAGACATAAAACTGGGAAGACTGAAGAAGAGCCATGCAAATATAAAGATTGTGTAGACTGTTTAAATTACTGTTCCACTGTCATTCAAAATCAGAGAATCCATACAGAAAAGAAAGAATACAACACTACAAAGTCTGATAATGTATTTCCATCTAAGCCCATGCTAAGACAGATTTATACTGGAAAGGAACCACAGCAATGCAGGAAATATGGAAAATACTCCAAGATGTTCTCAAGCCTGAGTGGATATCAAAGATCTCATACAAATCTATACAAATGTCCAACGTGTAGTAAATCCTTTCGGTATTTATCACAATACAAAGAACATTACAAGATCCATTGTGAAGAAAATTTCTACAAATGTATAGAATGTGGTAAATGTTTTTATCATATACCAGACTTTGAAAGACATTGCAGGATCCACACTGGAGAGAAAATTTACAGATGTAATGAACGTGGCAAAACCCTTTCCACCTCTTCTAATCTTAAAACACATCAGAGAATTCACACAGTGAACAAACCTTACCAATGTAATGAATGTGAGAAATCCTTTACTCACAAACACAGACTTAGAACTCATCAGAGAATACATACAGGACAGAAACCTTACAAGTGTAGTGAATGTGAGACTCTCTTTACCCGTGCCTCTCATCTTAGAAGACATGAGAGAATCCACACAGGAGAAAAACCTTACAAATGTAGTGAGTGTGACAAATCGTTTACTCAGAAAGCCAGTCTTACAACTCATCAGAGAATACATACAGGAGAGAAACCTTACAAGTGTTGTGAATGTGAGAATCTCTTTACCTGTGGCTCTCATCTAAGAAGACATCTGCGAATACATACTGGAGAGAAACCTTATACATGTAGTGAATGTGACAGATCCTTTACCCAGAAATTCTATCTCAGATATCATCAGCGAACTCATACTGGAGAGAAAACATACAAATGTAGAGAATGTGAGAAATCCTTTGTCCATGGTTCACAACTTAGAAGACATCAGAAAGTTCATACAGGAGTTGAACATTACAAATGTACTGAATGTGATCAATCATTTACTCATAAAAGCAGTTTGAGACTACATCAGAGAATCCACACCGGAGAGAAATGTTACAAATGTAGTGAATGTCAGAAATCTTTTACCAATTGTGGCCATCTTAGAAGACATGAGAAAATACATACAGGAGTTAAACCTTACAAATGTAGTGAATGTGACAAATCCTTTATCAGTTTCTCCCATCTTAGAAGACATCAAGCAATTCATACAGGAGAGAAACCTTACCAGTGTAGTGAATGTGACAAATCTTTTTCCCAGAAATTTAATCTTAAAACCCATCAGAGAATTCATTCAGGAGAAAAGCCTTACAAATGTAGTCAGTGTAAGAAATCATTTAAGCAGTATGCTGGCCTGAGAAAACATCAGAGAATTCATACAAGAGAAGCCCTGTAAATTGGATGTATATTGAAATGACAAATGATTTACTAAGAAATCCCATCTTAGCATATCAGAGTATTCATACAAGAGTGAAACCATTCAAATGTTGTTAATGTACAAATTCTTTTTTACTGTTTCATCTCTGAAAAGACCTCAGAATATACCCTGCAGTGAAACCTTACAAACTAAGAAATGTGAGAAGTTATTTCCTATTGGCTCATTTCCTGGACTATATAAGTGAATTCATCTGAAGTGAAACTTTACAAATTGTTTTATATGTCAGTCTCAATTCTGTCTCCTTCCTCCCCGTCTTCCACTAACACCCTACCTATCATATACCCTTTATTGTTCTCCAGGGAAGGTGGGGGGGAGGAGTCTTCAGAGTCTATCATATCCTTTGGGATAGGGCGTAAGCCCTCCCCCTTGTGTCTTGGCTCAGGGAGTATACCTCTATGTGGATTAGGTTCCCAAAGTCCATTCCTATGCTAGGGATAAGTACTGATCTACTACAAGAGGCCCCATAGATTTCCAAGGACTCCGCACTGACACCCACGTTCATGGGGTCTGGATCAGTCTCATGCTGGTTTCCCAGCTATCAGTCTGGGCTCCAAGAGCTCCCTTTTATTCAGGTCAGCTGTTTCTCTGGGTTTCACCAGCCTGGTGAAGATTCTTATATAGGCAAAGTTTCACAAATGTAAAGTATGCATAAAAATCTTTCCTTCCTCTCAAATCTTAAAATAAAAAAAAAAATAAAAATCATATTGGGGAGAAAAGTTTCCATAGGAAATAATGTTATCCAAGCTCGATTCATAACAATATTTAAAGCTCCATACTAAAGAATCATTATGAACATGAGAAACTTGTGAAATTCTTATGTACTGTTCAAATCTTAGAAAACAACAACTTTTTGCTGATGAAAATTCTGAAAAATATGACAATGTAGGAAATTTTTTATTAAAATTTTTGCTTGTTCATCTACAAGTCCTTCATATTGAAGACAAAAAGGAGATGCCTGGAAAAGGTGCTGCTGCCCAAAAGGTTCCTGGAGACTGGAATGATTCATTTTGAAGGGAAGCTGCTTTAGCAAGGAAATACACCAGAATAATAGCATAAAGAAATCTCAGAAACTGACAGGATTCAGTATCCTTGAATGAAGAAACTCAGACAAATCATACCACTTATAAGAGGACTTATGACACCGAGCCACCAAGATGATGTGCATTATTGTAGCTGGCAATATCCTTCAGATAGCCTCTACCCTGTATCACTGCAGGTTTCAAGCTTCACAATAGCAACTGTGTTTGAGCCCCTTGTCCCATTATTTCTTCCACTAACTCCAATAAAGGTCATTTGTCCATCAAATTGCACTTGGTTCTGTTTTCAGTTCCCAGTTGGGGTGAGTAGATAGATACATAGATTGCATCTCCCTGTGCTAAGTGTTTTATAAACATTTGTTGAACCCATTAATGCTTCCTGTGAAGTTTTAACAGAGTACCGATGTTAAAGCAGCAGTTCTAAACCTATGGTTTTTGTCCCCTTTGGGACTACCCTTAAGGGGGTCCTTAAGACCGTAGGAAACCACATATTTAGCAACTAAGATACTGCTTGTCTATCCATTTACAGGGTGTTCTAAGTTTTTGGAACTGTATTAAAGAATCACAACATTATGAAAGTTAGAACCACTGTGTTAGAGCAAAGGCATGGGTTAACTAAAGTAGGGAAGATTGTGTTCAATGCTCAGGGCTTACTGACATTGTAGTACCTGATTAATTTAAAAGGGCTCCACACATACAGTATATAGACGGTTCAGCAGCCTTAGGCAGAAAAAAGGCTGCTCTCTTTATTGCTGGGATTTTCATGGGTATTGCATTAAATTTGTAGATTGCATTTAGTAAGATTGCCATTTTTACTATGTTAATCCTACCTATCCAAGAACATGAAAGATCTTTTCATTTTCTGATGTTTCTTTAATTTCTTTCTTCAAAGACATAGAAGTTTTTGTCATACATGTCTTTCATTTATTGGGTTAGAGTCACCCCAAGATATTTTATACTATTTGTGACCATTGTAAAAGGTGATAAACACCTTGTTTATCATTTGTATATAGGAGGGCTACTGATTTTTTTTTTTTTTTTTTTTTTTTTTTTTGTAAATCTTGTATCCTGTTGCATTACTGGTGGTGTATATAAGTTGTACGAGTCCCCTGGTAGAATTTTGGGGATCACATATACTATCATACCAACAGGACATAGCAAAAGTTTGACTTTTTCCTTTCCAATTTTAGCCCCTTGATTTCTGTTTTTTGTCTTCTTGTTCTAGCTAGAACTTCAAGTACTCCATTGAATAGATATGGAGAGAGCAGACAGCGCCTTGTCTTGTTCCCGATTTCAGTAGGATCACTTTGAGCTTCTCTTCGTTTAACATGATGTTGGCTGTTGGCTTGTTGTATATGGCCTTTGATATGTTTAGTTATATGTTTAGTTATATTCCTGTTATCCTTGCTCTTTCCAATACCTTTATCACAAAGAAGTGTTGGATTTTGTGGAAGGCTTTTTCAGCATCTAGTGAGACCATCATGTGGTTTTCTTCTTTCAGTTTGTTTATATGGTGGATTACATTGACAGATTTGCCTATGTTGAACCATCCCTGTATCTCTGGGATTAAGCCTACTTGGTCATGGTGGGTGATTTTTCTAATGTGTTCTTGGATTCGGTTTGGCAGTACATTATTGAGTATTTTGGCAACAATGTTCATGAGGGAGATAGGTTTGTAATTCACTATCTTAGTTGTCTCTTCATGTGATTTGGGTATCAGGGTAACTGTAGCCTTATAAAAAGAGTTTAGCCTTCTGTTTCTATTGTGTGGGACATTTTGAGAAGTATTGGCATTAGCTTGTCTTTAAAGTCTCAAAATAATGCTGAAAGTATTCAATCTAATTTTCCCTCTGAGATGTATGCTTTCTGGGATATAATTACAGCACTGAAAAATGTATTCATATGAGGAATTCTTAATTTTATACCTTAGATTATGGGTAAGCACCATATATTTCCAGTAAATGTATATCAGACAACATTGTATTTACAGCTACAAAATTGGGACAGTATTGCTTAGTATTTCTAAAATAATTTTGACGACTGAAATGTATTAGAAAAATTAACTCTTTGCCAATTGTATCCATTGTCCAACAAAACAGACTTCCCTTAGATGAATGGCCCAATTGTCTGGGTGTTGTTTACTTTCAGCTTTGTTTTGTTGAATAAATATTTCAGTTTGTTGTCCTGGCTGGTTCAGATCTTACCATGTTTTCCATCACTGGAATTACCTAGGATCTGTGTGCCTCTGCATCCTTAATGTTAAGATCAAAGTAGTGCCCTAGCATAGTTTCTCAAACACTATTTTTAACTCAAGATTTGATAACTGTTAATTACATGGCTGTACACCTCTTTCAAATCTCAGAGCATTTTATATAACCTGCTCAGTAGGCATTGAACAGAGATCGAATATGGCAGAATTGAAGTAGTCTGCTTTCTGTGGGTGCAAATCGTTTTTCCTGTATTCTCTAATGTCCCTCGGGTTTCCGATGAAACGACCCTACAAGTTTATGAGTTTATTGCATGATACTTTGTCTATTGTTCATGTTTGTTCTTTTGGCAGGTGTAAGGCTTTGTACTGACTGGTTTTCTGTCAACTAAACACAAGCTAGATTTAGAGAGGAAAGAACCTCAGTTGAGGAAATGTCTCCATGAAATCCAGATGTAAGGAATTTTCTCAATTAGTGATCAATGTGACAGGGACCAGGAAATTTTGGCTGGTGCCATCCCCTGGGTTCTATAAGCAAGTAGCCTGAACAAGCCGGTAAGCAGCTCCTCTCCTTGGCCTCTGCCTTCACTCCTGCCTCCAGGATCCTGCCCTGTTTAAATTCTTGTCTTGGCTGCCTTCAATAATGAACAACCACATAGAAATATAAGACAAATAAACCCCTTCCTCCCCCATTTGCTTTTTGGTCATGGTCTTTTGTTTGACAATACTACCCTAAGACAAGTTTGGTATCAGGTTTGTGGGGTATTGCTGTGACTGACTTATACCTGTTTTGAAGATGATCGTGGAAGGGTTTTAGAATATTGGGCTATAAAAGCTATTAGTGTTGGGACCACAGTGGGACATTTGTTAGGAGTTTGGAAGTCAAGAATGTTGAGAGCAGTGCAAAAGATGGAGAAATGGCTTATGAATTCAGAGGAATACGCAAAGACTCAATCAGGGTCATTTGTTCTTTTGAATTAACATTGTGTCATTCTGTTCAGCTGGGACTAAATGACCAACCACAATGAACAAAACACCAGCACCACTGAGGTGAAATCTTTGTGTTATTGGGACAACTAATTGATGCTGGTAGTTGGACCTAACTAGCTGGTTAGTTAGAAATTACTGGTGATTAAGATGAAGCAAGGTTAGTCAGATGACATCTTCTGGAAAGTGTTTCCTGAGAGCACAGAGAACCTGTGTTACAGAGGTGACCATGGTTATACCTCATGTAGGCTGTAAGATTAATGAGTGAGAGTCGTCCAGGTGTTACTGGTTTGGCAATTAAGGAAGAGTTCATAGAGAGCAGCTGAGGCTTGCAAGTATTAAATCGCAGAAGAGGCCATTGATGAAGATGTAGCATCGGTCTGTTGAAGGCCCAATGCAGGGGGGGGGGGGTCATTCAAAGAAGTTGAGGCTTGCCACCAGAAAGAGATCCTTTGAAAGGCTATTCGTGAAAGTCTAGCCCAGCTGCAGCAGAAGACCATAGCATTTTGGAGATGCCAGTACCGTCAGATGACCACCAAGAACAGTGTCAGCAGTGCAGTGGAGCCAACCAGATCTTGTACGACAAGAGAGCAGAGCAGGAGAAATGACCCCTCATTTTGGAAGAGTAACACAAGGTCATGTGTGGATCGCAGACATTGGACAGTTGTTGATGCTTTTATTTGATTTGATTGTGACTGTACCCTGATTGTTCCCACTTTAATTATTTGGTTTACTTTTCATTTTACTGGAGCCCACAATTGAGACTTTGAATATTAAAAGTCTTTGGGTTTTAAAAGGAATTGGCCATTTTAAAGGTACTGGAATTTTAATGTGTTTGAATTTGTAAAGACTGTGACAATTTTAAAGTTACTTAATATTTTTAATGTTAGACTGTTGGATAAATAAGGAAACATTGTGGGTTAATAGTGATGTATTTGTGTTTTTAGTTGACAAGGGGTCAATTGTACTGACTCCTTTTGTGTTTACTTGACCCAAGCTAAAGTTATCAGAGAGGAGCCTCAGGTGAGGACATGCCTACATTAAGGCCAGATATAAGGCATTTTCTCAATTAGTGGTCAATGTGGGAGGATTCAGTTGATTGTGGGTGATGCCATTCCTGGAGTGGTGGTCTAGAGTTCTATAAAGAGGCAGGCTGAACAAGCCAAGGAGCATTAGCCAGTAGTCAGCACCCCTCCATGGCTTCTGCATCAGCTTCTTGCCTCCAGGCTACCCTGTTTTCCTATCTTCATTTCCTTCAATAATGAGCAGAAATAAAGTAATCCAAGTAAACTTTATCTTCCCAATCTTGCTTTTTAGTCATTGTGTTTCCTTGCAGCAATAAAAACCCTAACTAACACAGTAAACAGGTATGTAATCAATCCCTTATTCAAGGAGAACACACCATCTCTTAGCATCGCGGAAAAGCACATAGCAGACTTGCTAGAGATATTTCCAGCTTGTTATGATGCTAACAGTTGGGCTTTCTGGGTCAGTCCCACATCTCTTCCCCACAACATTATTGCTCTGCCAAGAATATTCCTCATTTTTGTGGAGGAACTGTTTTTCTGTTTCTACTCATTGGCTCAGAAAACACCCCAGATTGATTTAATCCTCACCATTCCTGAAGGGTTGTAGGGGGAAGATACAGATGTTCCATTTAGCATAATGAAGTCTGACATCATTTAACCTAGTTTAGTCCATTATGGTTTTTTAGTATCTGTGCACTACAATAAGAAAATTCTCTGATGAAGACTGAGCACGTTGCTTTTCTTTGAATGTTTTCAAAGTAGGTTGACATTGGGACTTTTAGAGAAACCACAGTAGTATGTCCCCCACTGAGACCATGAGTTACCAAACTACATGTTCTCTTCATATTTTCTGAACCTGTCATGAAATCTCTCCCCATAAGGAACTTTAAACTCAATCAAAATTGTTTACTGTCATAGTTACTCCTCTGTTGCATTTATAGAGAACAATGACCAAGGTAACTTAGAAAAATCTTACTTTTGCTAATGGTCCAAATGTGCTCAGATCTCATCACTGTAGGGAGTGATGACAACAAGCAGCCATGTTCATGGACCACAAGGCTGAGAGGTCATAGCTTCAACAAGAATCATTAAGTAGATACTCAGAACTAACCTGGCTTGATTCCTCTTTTATTTTTTTATCTGAATATCCTATATCCCAAGTGACACTTTTTTTCAGTGATTGCTCCAACATCTGCCTAAAACATCGTGGCCAGTGTGGGACTTGGATTTCAGATACATGAGTCAATGCAGGAGCATTCTAATTGAAACCACAAACCAGCCTCCTAATAGCCATACCTCAGGCTGCTCTCTTATGTGCACTCAAAGAGATAGTGAGATTTCTGTGGGGAAATGAATAACATTACAGCTACAAAACTCAGTGACAGGCATCATCAAAAATGACCTGAGTCTCTCCTTGGCTCTGAACTGGTGCTAAGAGCCCATGATTCCATCAAGTGCCAACGCTTCTCAGGACAATGCTTCCATAGGAAAATACTATACTGTTACGATAAATCTTTCTGCCAAAAGCCACCCGAGCCCTACCGCCACTCAGGACCTCTGGAAGAGCAGCCAGTGCTCTTAACCTCAGAGCCATCTCTCCAGACCCCCCCCAAAAAATATTTTTAAAGCTAAAACTTAAAAGGGATAAAACTGTAAAATCCTCATCTTATTAGAGCTGTTAACTCCTTATAGACTATTAAGAATAATTAGAACATGCAAGGTAATATTCAGTAACTTCAGAAATGATCAGATTCTACTTTGAAGTCTTAATTCATTTGATATTAAGATAGCTACACCAGCTTGTTTTTGAGGTCCGTTTGATTGGAAAATATTTTCCCAACCCTTAACTCTGAAGTAACATCTGTCTTTGAAGTTGAAGTGTGTTTCTTATATGCAGAAGGATAGATTCTATCTTTCTATCCATTCTGTTAGCCTGTGTGTGTGTGTGTGTGTGTGTGTGTGTGTTTATAGGTAAATTAAGACCATTGATATTAAGGGATATTAAAGATCATAGATTGTTGACTCTTCTTAGTTTTAGATTTGGTGGTGGTGGTGCTATTGTGTGTATGTTTCCTTTTTTTTAACTTTTGGTAATGTGGGATTATCTGTTGCCTATGTTTTTGTTAGTGTAGCTAAATTCCTTAGGTTGGAATTTTCCTTCCAATACTTTCTGTAGAATTTCATTTGCGGATGTGTATTGTTTAAATATTGTTTTGTAATGGAATATCCCATTTTCTCCATCTATAGTGATTAAAAGCTTTGTGGGGTATAGTATATTGGGCTGGCATCCTTGGTCTCTTAGTATTTGTAGAACAAGTATTCAGGAATTTCTGGCTTTCAGAGTTTCCATTGAGAAGTCAGGTGCAATTCTGATAGGTCTTCTTTTATATGTTACTTGGCCTTTTCATTTGCTGTTCTTAATATTCTTTATTTATTCTGTATGTTTGGTGTTTTGATTATTATGTGGTGAGCAGACTTGCTTTTCTTTTGGTCCACTCTATTTGGTGGTCTGTAAGCTTCTTGTACTTTCATAGGCATGTCCTTCTGTAGGTTGGGGAAGCTTTTTTTCTATGATTTTTTAAAATATGTTTCCTGTGCCATTGAGCTGAGCATCTTCACCTTCTTCTATACCTATTATTCTTAGGTTTGTTCTTTTCATGGTGTCCCATATTTCCTGGATATTTTGTGTCAAGAATTTGTTGGAATTAAGAGTTTCTTTGGTCAACGAATCTATTTCCTCTAGTGCATGTTCAACAGCTGACAATGTCTCTTGGATCTCTTGTATTCTGTTGGTTATGCTTGCATCTGTAGTTCCTGATCATTTACCCAGATCTCTTTCCTAAATTCCCTCATTTTCTTTTTTTTTTTTATTGCCTCTATTTCAGTTTTCAAGTCTTGACCTGTTTGAATTGTTTCCTTCACCTCCTTTTCTTTTTTTTTCTTGGCTTTCCTTGTTTTCTTTAAGAGATTTATTGATTTCTTGCATTTTTTTGGTTTGTCTTTTTTTTTTCTTTTTTTGGTCTGTTCTTCCATTTCTCATTTCCTCTTTGAGGCCCTCTATCATCTTCCTATAGTTGTTTGTAATTTTCTTCTGCTTTATCTGCATTGGGATATTCAGGTCTTGCTGGTGTAGAATCCCTAGACTGTGGTGGTGTCATATTTCTCTTTACCTTGTTGAATGTGTTCATATACTGTCATCTTTATCTCTTCTTCCAGTGGGTGCAGGTGGGGCTTCTCACAGTCTGTGCGGGGCCAGGGCTGTGAAGGCTGAAGGTTCTAGATGGTTTGGACTACCAGCACACCTCTAGGGATTAGGTGGGTAAAACATACCTATGTGCCATAGTCAAGGGCCTCTGACAGGAGCAGGAGGGGCGCAGGAAAACACCCTTCAAGGTTAAATCTAAAGCAGTAAAGAAAAATGTTTATTTAAAATTAAGGTTACCAAGTAATTATTGGCCCTCAAACTCCTTAGAATTCTGCTGCATATGCATTTAAAATATTTAAAAGAAGGTTCTCATGATACAGAAATGGAGTGATACAGATACACTGAGATGATGTTATAGCAATCAGCATTGTTTTTTTTTTAAGATATTATTTATTATGTATACAACATTCTGCTTCCATGTATATCTGCACACCAGAAGAGGACACCAGATCTCATAACGGATGGTTGTGAGCCACCATGTTGTTGCTGGGAATTGAACTCAGGACCTCTGGAAGAGCAGTCAGTGCTCTTAACCTCTGAGCCATCTCTCCAGCCCCAGCACTGATTTTAAAAGATATGTATCCATAATTTTGTGGCTGAGGGCTTATAAGCATAAGGACAACTCATTCTGAAATAGTACGTAGAAAGATTAGAAAGGTTATATAGAAATTAAAGAAACAGAGACCATCCAGTAATAGGTCTATTATTGAAAAGGGGACATGACAATCTATGCAGGGTTCAGGGTTCAGCAGTGTTAACTTAGGAAGAGGTGTGGAAAGTCCTGTGAAAAGAAATTGGAATTAAAGAAGTACAAGCTACTAGGAACAAGTAAACAATTCAACATTCTGAGTTATAAAATTAGAACAGGCATTATGCAGAGCTGAGACTGAAACAATAATTTACTCAGACAGTGTCTGAAAACTAGACAGATTCAGCACCTAGTTCTCCTTTCTCTTAGACAAAACATACCACAAGGAGAACTTTTCATAATATACAAATGGAATTATAGAAAGCTGTCTTATAAAGCTGGCTTTATCTCAACAGCCAAAGCAGGTGAGCACAAAGGAAATCAAGAACCAGTTGGCAGAATGGACCTAGACATAGAGATTTTCTCTTAATTATATGGGAAGAGAATGCAAGTTGACATAATGTCAAGAATTCAAGACTGTTTCAACGCAGACAAATTTCATCAATGTAAGATACCAAGTGTATAACCTCAGTGAGATAAGAAACATGATTGTCACTAGATCCATGAAAGATCCGGGTCAAAATTTAATATTAGCTGATTACAGAAGCTCTATAAGCAGAAGCAACATACCTTAGCATAATAAACATATCAACACACAAACCTAATCATAAAACTAAAAGCAAGACAGATAAGAGTGTCAGGTTCCTCCATACTGAGTCAACCCAAAGCATCAAAGTGTAGACATTTCAAGAAGGCCATTGAGAAATTTAAAGGAGATGACACAGGAGAGTGAGAGATAAAGTCAGTCTCCTAGAATTGAAATAGAATTATGCAATTTAAAGACTATAAACACCCATAAGAAAGGTAGGTCTGATAGCTCCCTCAATAAGCTATCTGATCTATATAGAACACCACTCAGTTTTGGATTTGTTTTTTACAAACCAACAAGTATATGCAGAAAAGTCAGCAGACAGGTGACAGTGCCTAATGTTTCGGCCTAATGATGCGTTCATAGCATCAAAAACTATGCAGGATGGGAACGGTGGGAATGGCTATTCTGTGTGCTACAATCCTGACCTCCAAGGTAAGGCATGCCCACTGCTGCCATAGGGACAAGACAATTTAATGGGTAACAAAATGCTTTCTTGTTGAATCTGAGACTGGCCCACAGAAGGAAGTACATGGATATCAGTGCAAATGTGGCCAAAGCCAATTAGGGTGAAGGTCACAGGCCCTAATTGGGAATCCACTAGTGATATTTGCTACATGTAAAAATACTGAAAATGCCTTTAAACGGTTCTGTTCACACTAATAGCCTGGTGTTCAGCCTTTAATTCAGCCTTTGATTTTAATGTGCAACAGTTATGTCAGAGAATCTTAACTGGTCAAACACTAAGAACAATTGACTGCTTACTGAATAGACTACAATAGGGAAACTATATTTTAACATCGAAATTGAACATCACAGAAGAAGAAAATTTTGTAAGAGCTGAAGGATGGGGAAGTGACTTCTGAAAAAATCTTGCCCTATAACATGGCAGTTGTAATGAAGAACACTTGATAATCCATCTGGCCCAAACCTGTCCAAAATCATACATAAAATCTGAGGGGGATGGATAAGAAGAAAATGGGACTAACCAGTGATGGGACACTAGTTGATTTGGGTAGAGTTATGAGTGAATAAACTGATACAGTGATTAAATGTCAAGATTTATTAATTATAAAACAATAAAACTTATACAAATAAAACTCCTAAGTTTCTGTCAATGCATGCTTGGAGCCATAATGTTTTCCTCATATAACCAACCAATTAGAAAGCCTTTATGTAAACTTCTACTGCTTCTGTTTGATTAAAAATGAGCAGAAAACAAACAAAAATAGGTTTTTCCAAAAAGAAAAACTAACCAAGCAGAAAAGAGAAATCTAAAATGGAAAATTAAATTCACAAAAGGAATTGAGATGACACTGGAAGATCAAAAACTTTGCATACACAAAGCCCATCTCTCCTGAATTCTTGGATGATCTCTCCCATGGTGGGTTGGCACCACCTCTCCTGCTGTAGTGTCCAGCAAGCGCCAGGGACAGTTTTCCCAGGGCCAGTGAGGGAAAGGCTGGCTCATCATGGCCCTTGGGTTTCATCGGGCATGTTTCCTATGACATGTGATAATACATCAACCCAGACCATGGCTATTGTTGGGCCAGGCCTCTTGTGACTGTGCAAGCCTCTCAGATTGGCATGCCAATCTCTGTGGCAGCAAGGTCTTGGATACGAACATGGTACCAGGTAGTATCCCAGACCCCTGGCATCAGAATTGCCTTTTGGCCATTGGTGGCACCAAAGGCCACAGACATTATAGACCCTGACTGTGTTTGAATCATGGATCCAGATATGCTCTCAGGCAGCACTCCAGGCTCAGATATCACCATGGCACCTGGTAGCCTCACAGGCCATCCATGATTGGTAAGGCTCCAGTGATGTTGGGGCACTCAGACACCAACATGGCCTTAGGTAACAGCCCTGACCCCAGGTTTTTCATGGCTGTCAGTAGTATCAGGAGTCACTGATATCCGCCAAGACCCTGGCTATGGTAGGGGCCCAAATCCAGAAAGGGCCCCTTGCTACAGCTCAGGCTCGAATGTCACCAAGGCTCTGGGTTGCAGCACAGGCCATCCAGATTAACATGGCACTGGTAGAAGGGTAGCCCTCAGAGACTAATGGACTCAGGTGTTTGACCTGACTTTAGTTATCCACACCGGATTCAGTGGTTACTGAAGCCATGAACATTAACACAGACCCTGGCTACTGCAGGACCGTGAATCTAGACATGGTCCATGGGAGCAGCCCAGGCCAGGATGTCATCGTGTCCCCCAGTGGCAGCACAGATCACTATGATCAATATGGCCCCTATGGCATCACGGCCCTTGAGAAACAAAATGGCCACAGGTGATGGTCCACGTTCTGGGAATTAGTGGCAACATGGGACATGGAAGTCAATATAGACCCTGGCTGTCACAGACTTACATATGGCCATAGGCAGTGGCCCAGGCCTAAAGTTCTTTACTCCTAGTAAATAGCAGTGTTTAAAAAGTGTCTTTTCTCCAGGTGGTGGTGGTTTATGCCTTTAATCACAGCACTCATGGGGCAGAGGCACGATGATCTCTGTGAGGTCAAGGCCAGCATGGTCTATAGAGAGAAGCCCTGCCTCAAAAAAAAAAAAAATGAGCAACAACAACAAAGAAATCCCCAAGGGCATATGTGAATTCATTTTCAGGTACTGAAGAATAATGGGGAATTATTGACTCCAAGACTACACTGAGAACCCTGCATTGAAAACCTGGCCGGACGGTGGTGGTGCACGCCTTTAATTGCAGGACTCAGGAGGCAGAGACAGGTGGATCTCTGTGAGTTGAGACCAGCCTGGTGTACAAGAGCTAGTTCCAGGACAGTCTTCAAAGCCACAGAGAAACCCTGCCTCCAAAAAAAAAACAAAAAGAAAAAGAAAAAGAAAGAAAAAAAAGAAAGAAAACCTGAACAGCCAAATGCCTTCTCCCTAAACCTACATTGCTTACAGCAACAGTAGACAGAAAACAGAAGAATACATAAGAGACAAGTGGACAGTGACTCACTGCTTACATGTGCTCATTCAAACATATGAAGAAATATAAAGGAATGTTTGTAGGATTCTATAAGCATTTTTCATATAAATGGAGAAAAATCTTCCTAAAATTTATAAAATTTGCAAAACTGTGAAAAGGTCAAAAGTTTTGAGATAATGTTCAAACTCAGAGTTAATTTTAAAATAAACTAAAATTATAGCAAGGGATAACTGGTGGAGTTCACATTAAGAGAAAATACTTGATTTTTCAATGGGAAGACAATATGGGTGGATTTTTATACTCTGCAAAGATATTAAGCAAATCTTACCAGAAATATGCCTTAGGAAATGGTGAAATTAACTTTAAATTTAGAGAACACGAAGGAACTGCAATATGCTCCAAAACTCTTTAAGAGCAGGAAAAGCCAAAAGGCATCAGTTGTTATAACTAGTCATCATATTAAAATGATGATGAAAACATTTAATATTCATGTGAAGGTGCAATCAGCGATGTAATTTGGAGAGGGACCGCATCTCTACATGCAAAGGCAATTAAAAATGTATTTGCCCCTGAGTACTAATTCTTACAGTGTTATAATACCTACGGTAGGAATATTCTGATGTTTCTCAGTCAAATTCTCTAGAAACATTTTCAGTGAAATATAATCCTACAAAACCAATTTCATGTGCCGTTTCTACTATGCCTGGCCACCCCCCCCCCCCACCCCCCCCCACCCCCGCTTCCTCCATCCCGCTAACCCGCTGACATATCTGGGTTATTTGCTGTCTCTTCTCTCTTCAGCATCCACAGCTCTTTCTTGTGCTTCCCAGGTGAGCAGGAGAGGCTGAGCAATGTGAGACCGGCACATGGGAAAGAGATTCTTCTCTAAGAACCTGGAACTTTTCATGGACAAAAAATAAAAGACGCACAGCAGCCACCAAGATTATCAACAGGAAGGAGAAACTATCCCAAAAATGCCTCTTTCCCTCTGGGGATTTTACTTTACTCTGCGAGATGTGACACGCATTCATTCACACACAGCTAACAAACAGGAAGAGACGTTTGCCCAGAGATCCTAAGGAGCAGCAAGGGAGCCTGCTGATCATACACAGAAGCCAGACTACCGCAGTCCCGCAACAGGAAACGTCAGCTAATAGGCCTGAAAGCAGGGTCTTGGCATTCCCACTTGTGCAAGAAATCCGGTTACAGTACTGAAGTACAACAAACCTTGAAATAAAAATAAGTTTGTCCATGTGTGCATGGGCAAAGTGCTTTTCTTGAACCAAGGGGACATTTTTCTGATGTAGGTGAGTGATCACAATTATTCAAAGATGCTTTCTAATTCTATTTTGATCTGTAGTGGGTTTTCTAATTATAAACCTAATGTGGCCTGATACCTTCTCAAAACAAGCACACTGGGCGTGCCTGAACCTAAGCTATAGCATCAGAAGACAGAATATGCAGACACATTTCTCAGTGCTATGCTGCAATTCGAGACTGCATTCATCTCAATGGAAAATTGATGGGCAGTAAAAACTTTGCTTAGTAAATGTTATTGTTGTCGTGCATAACTGGAGTATTTAATAAAGTATATTTTCTGAGTCAATAAAATCTGCACTGGTTCTTCATGCAATTACCGTCTATAAAGCTCTCTGCGGATGCTTTGTCTCTGGGGCCAAAGGTCACTTTCTTGATAAGCATGTAGTAAACCAGGGGTGTTAGAAAGCATGGGTTAATCTAATTCCATATTTCATATTTCCTGGTTAATTTCTGTGGTCCTGGAATCTCTTTTGGTGTGTTTGCTTCTTTCCAAATTATTAAGGATTTACTTATGCTTTTCCTCTAGCACTTGTAGCATTTCAAGTTTTCCAGGAAGGTCCTTGATCTAGTTTGTGTTGGATTTTATATAGAGTGAGAAGCATGGATCTAATATCCCTCATACACACATGACAACCATTTTCCCAGCAGAGAATGTTCAACGGACTTTTTCCTGGGTTGGTCTGTGATCTATATGGGTTACTTAACCGCTCTGATTTATGTTTCTTTCTGGAATCTCTGTTCTGTTCAATTTTCTGCATTTAGGCCCATGCTGCCTTTATCCTTGTGCCTCTGTATTATGATATATGATCAGATCCTCTGATACCTCCAAAATACCCTTTTTTGGAAATCATTTTGATATTTGTGATTTTCTTGTGTTCATGTAACTGTTTCCACATCTATTTTTCTTGAAAATACCAGTATTTCCCAGATAGGAGCATACAAGTTCTTCTTGTTGATGTTAATAAATAACCATGTGCAGCATAGTTTTTCAGTCAACTTGAGAGAAGCTAGAGTTATTGGAGAAGAGGGAGCCTCGTTTGAGGAGATGCTTCTTTAAGAACTAGCTATAGCATACTTTTCTTAAGGAACGATTGGTGGGAAGAGCACAGTCTACCATGGATGGTTTATTTCTGGGCTTCTGGTCCTGGATTCCAAAGGAAAGCAGGCTGACAGACTATGTTGACTCCTCATGGGAGCCATTACCCGTGAGGAGGAGTGGACTGGAGGTGGACTAGGGTGGAGGCACGGAGGGTGGGAGGATGTGAGTGGGGGTGGAAGAGAGAACTGTTGTTGGAGAGGAAAATTAAATTAAAAAAATAAAAAGTCGGAAAAATAAAGGAGACTGAATTAGCCACGGGGAACAAGCCGGTAAGCAACACCTTTTCATGGCTTCTGCAGCAGCTCCTGCCTCCTAGTTCTTGTTCCATTTGAGCTCCAGTCCTAACTAGCTTCAGTGATAAACAGTGATATGGAAGTGTGAACCAAATATACTCTTACCTTTCCACCTTGCTTTTTGGTCACAGTGTTGCATGACAGATGTAGAAACCCTAAGACAAATCTTATACACCATTTTGTTAATCAGTCAATGTGCAGGGAAGTCTATTTCTTTGTGTACTGCTGTTTTTCTTTTTTTGTGAATTCCTTAAATATTTCATTTTTTAATTAAATTAGAAACAAGCTTCATTTACATGTCAATCCCAGTTCCTTCTCCCTCCCCTCCAGGTAGAATTCTGTATTGAAGCCTTGGGCTTTTTTTGGGTTGGGAGACTTTGCATGACTGCTTCTATTTCATTGGGGGTTATAGGTCTATTTAAATTGCTTGCTTGTTCTTGATTTAATTTGGGTAAGTGATATCTGTCCATTTCCTTTAGATTTTCAAATTTTGGGTAATACATGTTTTCAAAGTGTGACCTGCTGATTATCTGGATTTCCTCAGTGTCTGTTGTTATGTCCACTTTTTCATTTCTGATTTTATTAATTTGCATATTCACTCTGACATTTTGTAAGTTTGGATAAAGGTTTGTGTATATGGTTGATTTTCTCTAAAAACCAACTCTTTATTACACTGATTCTTTATATTGTGTTCCTAGTTTATACTTTATTGATTTCTGCCCTCAATTTGATTATTTCCTGACGTTTACTCCTCTGGTGTGAGTTTGCTTCTTTGTGTTCCAGAGCTGTCAGTTGTGCTGTTAATTCTCTAGTGTGAGTATTCTCCTATTTCTTGATGTGTGGGCACTTATCGTTATGAAGTTTCCTCTTAGCACTGCTTTCATAGTGTTCCATAAGTTTGGGTATGCTGTGTCTTCATTTTCATTAAATTCTAGAAATTGTTTAATTTCTTTCTTTATTACTTCCTTGACCTAGGAATGGTGCAATTGTGCATTGTTCAATTTCCATGAGTTTGTAGGTTTTCTGCAATTTGTGTTGTTGAATTCTAACTTGAAAGCATGATGGTCTGATAAGATACAGCGGGTTATTTTAATATTTTTGTTCCTGTTGATGTTTGCTTTGTCTCCAAGTATGTGTTTGATTTTAGAGAAGGTTCCATGTGGAACTGAGAAGGTATATTCTTTTGTATTTGGATGGAATGTTCTATAGATGTTTGTTAAACCCAATAGGGTCAAAACTTCTGCTAGTTCTTTGTTTCTTTCTTAAGTTTCTTTCTGGTGGTCTTGTCTAGTGGTGAGAGTGGGGTGTTGAAGTCTCCCAAGTGTGTGAGGTTTTATGTGTGATTTGAGTTTTAATAATGTTTCTTTTATGAACGTGGATGCCTTTGTATTGGGCGCATAGATGTTCAGAATTGAGACTTCATCTTGTTGGATTTCTCCTGTGAGGAGCAGGAAATGTCCTCCTTCATCTCTTTTGATTGATTTAGTTTAAAGTCTAAATTGTTAGATATTAGGATTGCTACACCAGCTTGTTTCTTGGGTCCATTTGATTGGAAAATCTTTTCCCAACCCTTAATTCTAAGGTACTGTCTGTCTTTGACGTTGAGATATGTTTCTTATATGCACAGAAGGATGGATTCTGTCTTTGTATCCATTCTGCTAGCCTGTGTCTTTTTATATTCGAGTTAAGACCATTAATATTAAGGGATATTAATTTGATCATTGATTATTCATTCTTGTTTGGTTTTGATTTGGTGGTGGTGGTGGTGGAATTGTGTGTGGATTTCCACCCCTTTTTTCTTTTGACTGATGGCGAAGTGGGATTCTCTATTGCCTGTGTTTTTCTGGTTGTAGTTAATTTCCGTGGGTTGGTGTTTTCCTTCCAGAACTCTCTGTAGGTCTGGATTAGTGGAAATGTAGTGTTTAAATCTTGGTTTGTCGTGGAATATCTTGTTTTCTCCATCTATGTTGATTGAAAGTTTTGCTGTGTATAGTAGTCTGGGCAGACACTGGTGGTCTCTTAGTGTTGGCAGAACATCTATCCAGGACCTTCTGGCTTTCAGAGTCCATGGAAAAGTCAGGTGTAATAAGTTTGCCTTTGTATGTTTCTTGAACTTTTCATTAGCTGCTCTTAATATTCTACTTTATTCTGTATGTTTGGGGTTTTGATTACTATTTGTTGAGAGGACTTTTTTGTGGTCCACTCTATTTGGTGTTCTTTAGGATTCTTGTACTTTCATTGGCATGTCTTTCTTTAGGTTGGGAAAATTCTCTTCTATGATTTTGTTGAATATACCTTTGATTTCTGTCCCTTTGAGTTGGGTTTCTTCACATTCTATACCTATTATTCTTAGTTTTGGCCGTGTCACAGTGTCCCATATTTCCTGGATATTTTGTGTTAGGGATTTGTTAGACTTAAGATTTTCTTTGGTGGATGAATCTATTTCTCCTAGTGTATCTTCAGCGCCTGAGATTCTCTCTTCCATCTATTGTATTCTGTTGGTTTTGCTTACATCTGTAGTTCCTGATGGTTTACCTAGCTTTTCTATTTCCAGCATTCCCTTAGTTTGTGTTTTCTTTATTGTCTCTATTTCAGTTTTCAGGTCTTGAACTGTTTCATTAAGAGATTTGTTGATTTCTTGTATTTCTTTGGTTTGTTTTTTCATTTATTTAAGTGATTTTCTCATATCCTCTTTGAGGGCCTCTATCATTTTCATGGAGTTGTTCTGCTTCATCTATGTTGGGATGTTTAGGTCCTGGTGGTGTAGAGTCCTTCGATCCTTTTGGTGGCATATTGGTTTTTCTGTTGTTGAATGTGTTTTTATATTGTCTTCGTTCCATCCCTTCTCCCGGTGGGTGTAGAAGGTGGCTCTTCCTCTTCTGGTGGGTACGGAACCAAGATCCCTTCCTGTGGGTGCAAACAGGGCCAATACTCTGATGTGTCTCCTCATCCCGTGGATGGAGGCGGGAATGATACTGGGGCCTTGGCAGTCTCTGGGTGGACTGGGATCCCTTAAATATTTCCTTAGAGAAGTAATTTAAACATTATTTAACATTATTCTTAGCTCTTTTGGAAGCAGCTTTGATGTCTTTAATTTCTAAATTACTTTGCAAGTTATCATTGTTAACCAATAGGAAGCGTAATGATGCTGTGTGTTAGTTTTGTTCTTTTAATTATATGTAAAGCACTTATCAAATCTCAGACTTTCCCATGGTGAGTGTGGCAAGTTTCATGTTTGAACACATCATTATTAAGAGGGAATTGGATGACTTTCCTACCCGTTTATCCTTAATTAATTTTCCGTAATCAGATTTCTCTGGTTCTCTCTTATGGCTCTGGATTCAGTAATAGTGGATACTGACTGCGTCTTCCCCTCCTGACACTTTTCTTGCTGAATGCTGTTTATTTTTCCTCTGTGCTGTACTCTTGGCACTGGTCTAGCACATTTGTTCTTTACTGTGTTCTTCCATGTTTCATTTCTACCTGTTAACTTTAGGAGTTTTTCATAAAATCTGTTAGTTTGTGTTTTGGCATTTCAGTTCTACTAGAATCTTCATGTGATTTTTTTTTGTTATATTCTGGTTGTTAATACTACTGATACTAATTCATTCATTCTTGTTAGAAATGGTAGTTGGATGTTTTGTTTGTTGGGCAGTCTGTTACTGCCCAGCTCTCCACTACTCATTGAATCCCTAAATAAAATGAATTATTTGCTGTGTTCACATGGATAATTTCTCTCTGGTTTGTCTACCTGCACTTTGCCTCTAACGATGCTTCACAGTGCTGCTTTATTGGGTGGTGAATGCTATTTTATAACCTTCTTTATGTGCCCTTCCTTCTTCATGAATTTTTAAGAGCCTGTGTTTCTGGATGCAATGATAAGTTTTATAAACATTTTCTTTCCCCATTCTAAATATGTTATTTGATCATCTCCTATGTATAGGGATATTGATAAGTTTTCTGGTATCATTTTAGTTTTAAGTCGTCTTATGTGGTTTGGCATTATCCATAACAGAGTTGTATTGATTTTAGCTTTGTAGTTTTAACATCTTGATGCAAAGTTTCAACAAGAGTGCCAGCCTTTGTTTCTGAGAGAGAAACTGAGAGAAGAGCAACAAGAACAATGGATGCTTCTGTGATAAATATTCCCCAGGTCAGTGTGATGTCCACATTTCTTTGAAAACTGTTTTGTGTTTGTTTGTTTGTTTAATTGAAGGCATTCAGACTTTAATTCTCTATCTCTGGTAATATTATCTAATGTCTTAATTTTCTATGATTTATCTTTTTTTTTCTTCTCTGATAATCAAGAGAAAGTCCTTACATCATTCATCTACACAACACAGCCTTGCACCATTACATTTTCACTTAATTTTAAAATGTGAGCACATTAATTTTCATGGAATTGATACCTGCCATTCTGAAAGGGAATCTATTATAAATGGTACTCATAGAAATATATTGATGACCCTTTTCTACATAGAATAGACTTGTGTCCTCTTATATCTGTGAGGAAGGAAGCTTTTATGTGCCTCATGATTACACATGATTCTGGGATGGCCAGATTTCCAGATACAGGCTTATGAATGGTTACATGAAAATGCATTGAACTTTTCACTGACACCACTGAGCCATTTATGCAAATTTAGAAGATACTCACTGTCTTCAGTCCATATAGTAAATATTACAGCACCCTGGGGAGTGCATAATGGAAAGAATAATGTATCATTCTCTTGCCATAAAATTGATTTGTCTTTGAAGATCCTGGTTTCTCTTTTGGGCATTGTCTCAGGAAATATTGTGTACAATTCTCAGTGGTAAGTTCTCAATAGACAGGTGATAATTTTTCTCTCATTTTATTTTTCATAAGGGGAATAAGCACTACTGTCTCCACTTTGTAATTTCATCATGTGGAATATGTAACTAAGAATTTTCTAGAGAGTATTGACTTGGTGCTGTGCATCAGGAATCAATTTTCAAACATCAACTGTTGTCCCTCTTAATTGATTTACTGTGGTTTTATATTTTGGAAGAAGGGTCGTTCCAGCCTATGTCTTCCCTCTCCCTGAAACTATGTTTTATGTGGGAAAATTCTTCAGAGTAGTGGTGATAGTTGTATTTCTTTCTTTACACTAATATTCTAAGTATCCTTGTGAGTGTTCATATGCATATTTTAGCCTATTCTGCATGACACATTATGTCCCTGGATGCCTGAGGTTGGCACCAAACCCTTGGCACTGAAGTCAGGCATTGTAGGGAGCTGCAAGGTTTGTAAAGAGAATTAAATAAGCTTATCTTTAGGAACAGCAAATGCCTTTAAACTCTTGAGTCATTTCTCCAGACCACAGGTTTACATTTCTAGTGCACATTTGTGACAGAGACAGTATATAACCTTGCCTCTTCTTGTTTTCAACAGTAAAGGAAGAATTATAAGTGATGTTTATCTATGCGGCTTGAGTTACTGCCATGTAAATGAGCTCTAATACTCAGGAAATGAATAAAGTTGAAATTGGAAGATTCAAATTTTCAACTGACCCAAAATCATGAGCAATAATGTGTTCAAAATTAATGAAAAGTTAGTATAGCCGTTACTCAGTTTAAAACATTATTTCATTCACAGAAAATGTTCTTACTTCATTTGAATGCATTGGCACATATGCCATTTATTTGCAGATATAGTTTCATTCTGAAGAGAAATACCATGTGGAATTTATGAAATTGTAATAATCTGTATTGCTTGTGTCATATTTTACCAAAAGAAATATTAATGCTTTCTAATTCTGACTTCTCAATGTATGTCATACTTATGAAGATATTCTCCTAAAATAATTTCACAAAGTATTTAATTCTATGTGTTGTTTGGACTGTTGGATGTACGCACTGATTGTACAGTACTTATTCTATAAAAATACCCTGATTTTAATTCATTCATGAATTCTGCATTCTATATTCTACCTATTAGTTCTAGAAAGGCTGCAGCACTGTACCCTGGACATCAGAATCTTAATTGAGCAGTCTAGAATAGAGTAAGGTGAGACCCAACTGTAGACAGGTTTGAGCTAGTGTCCAATATTTGAGCAAGGTCTACAGTTATAGACCTAGGAAAAAATAGTTTTACTTATCATAACTTGACCAGCAGAGATGTGATACTGGGGTCCTGTTTGAGATGACACACAAAACTACATTCCAACTTCTACTGCTCAAATGTGTATCTTGTAGTCTAAAAGTTTACTGATTTTGAGTCTGTTATGTCATCCTAGTTTACAGAGATAAAAAAATACCGTAAATATGTTGAGTATTTTAGAAAGTATCTTTAATTAAAATTAATTTTATTGCCGCATGCTGGTGGTGCACGCCTTTAATCCCAGTACTCGGGAGCCAGAGGCAGGTAGATCTCTGTGAGTTCTAGAGCAGTCTGGTTTACAAGGGCTAGTTCCGGAACATCCTTCAAAGCTACAGAGAATCCCTGTCTCAAACCCCCGCCCCAAAAATTAATTTTATGAATGTCAGTATATTTGGCTGAATGTATGTATGTGTTCTATATATGCCATGTGCCTCTGGAGTTCAGAGAAGTGCATTGATTCTTATAGAAGTGGGTTTAAAGTCTGTTGTATACTGCCTTGAGTGTGGTGGGAACCACACTACATTTTAAAGGACTATAAACGACTTTAAAGAATCCAAACTGTAGATGAAATTTTCAAATGTAGAGATGGCGGCAAATCTTTCATCTGCTGCTCATGTCTTAGAAAACACCAGAAACACCTTATGAATGTAAGTAGTGATTAGTAAAATAAGTAATTTTATACATTGCCTATATTAAATCAACAATACTTCTGAAAAATCTCTAGAGAGCTTCTCAGCCTTCTTTGTCCTTAATTAATTGCAATGCCTCATCTGAATTACTAAACAATCTGATTCATTAGAAATGTTTTATTGTGCAGCAGCACCTCATAATTAAAACATGGTAATTAGGTAATTTTCCATTACAGAGTGTGTTATCATTCAGGGATGTGTCTGTGGACCTCTCCCAGGAGGAATGGGAATGTCTAGACTGTGCTCAGAGGGCTTTGTACATGGATGTGATGATGGAGAATTACAGCAATCTACTCTTTGTGGGTAAGAGGTCTCTGCTCATAGGATCCCTGATTCATCCTTTGTATTTCCCCCTTTGTGTCTATATAAACTCTTTGAACTGTCTAGAGACTCCCATCCCTAATGGAAATTCTGGCTATTAACACAACTTTTTCAGGATGTTTCCTTTACATTTTACCAATGCTGTATTCTGTGTAATCTCTCTAGCCCCCTTATATAATTTTTAGGGAAAACCTCCAAATTCAAAAAAGATGTATTACAGTACATATGATAATTGGAATATTTTGATTTTCTTACCAAAGTACTTATTTCTGATTTTGAAAATTCAGAAGTTTATAAGTAGAGAAACTGCTTTTGGTGTAAATAATAAAAAATGTAGCCGGGCATTGGTGGTGCATACCTTTAATCCCAGAACTTGGGATTCAGAGGCAAGCAGATCTCTGTCAGTTCGAGACAAGCCTGGTCTAAAGAGTGAGTGCTAGGATAGGCTCCAAAGCTACACAGAGAAACCCTGTCTGGAAAAAAAAAAAAAATCTAGAGACAGATATTGGGGTTCATGCTGAAGATCAGAAAAGCAAAGCACTCAAGCCAGTATTTCTTACCTTTCTGAAGCCTGAAAGGGAGCTCCTCGATGAGGCTGGAGACTACTTGCCAGCTGTCTGAATTCTGAAGTCCCTGCTCCTGTCTTATACACCTCTCTAGTGCTGGGATTAAAGGGGTGAGCTCTCGTTTCTCTTTTAGACGATTCACCCTCATGTTGCCCTAGGTGGCCTTGAACTCACAGAGACCTATCTGCCTCTGTCTCCTGAGGCCTGGGATTAAAGGTGGATGCCACCACTGCGTAGCCTCTATGGCTAGGGCTAGCTTTGCATGCTGATGTCCAGGCATGCTTTATTTAATCATAAACAATATATCACCACATGTTGATTTTTGAGAATGTGGTTTTTTTTATTTAATTTTTGAAATATGGTCTCAATGTGGAAAAAAAATTCCTTACCACCTTCTCATGCCTAAAAACACCATGGAGAATTCAAAAGGAATAACTGCCATGGCATGATTCTAATCCGTGACCTTTGGATACCCAAGGAAGAGGGTATGTTGAATTTCATATCACTCTGTGTTATATACTGAGCTCCTACCTCAGCAATGCTTCACAGTGTCACTCTTCACAGTGTCACTCTTCACAGTGTCGCAGAATCATGAACAAGAAAATTAAGAAGAGCATTCTTCATATGATCCTTCAGAGACCTCCTTTGTCAGAGCTCTCTAATGGCTTATTCTTCCACTTGTTCTCCCTTCTGCAGAGTACAGTGTTTAGATAAGAATGGGAGGCCTATTATTGTTTCCTGTTGTTTGATATATATCAGAGTGGAGGTTCATATAAACTTGCATTTAATGATTGTGAATCAGAAAAGGCCTTTGATGAAAATTTAATACCTGGGAATTTCTTGTTTACATGTCTAAGAAAACATCAGTTATTGAATATTTCATTTATCATTAATCCCTGTTATCCCTAACTGTATTAATTTTCCAGAGAACCATTGCATATGTGGTAAATATGAGACGGTCTTGGATCAAGGTACAAAGCTTATTGTCCATGATCATGTGAATATCCAAGAGAAGCCTTCTCAATATAATGAACTTGGAAAACTTATTCATGAATCTTCTGAAAGTACACCGTATGACAGAAATGACATTGCAGAAAACTGTAAGGAGGACTGGTTTTTTAACCACAGAGTCACCTCTATTGAATCATTAAATAGAAACAGACATAAAGGTGGGAACACCAGGGAAGAACATTACAAATACAAAGAATGTGTAACCGCTTTAGATTTGTGTTCCATCATTAGTCAAAATCAAAGAATCCACTCAGGAAGAAAAGAACCCAAGGATACAGAGTATTATAAACCTTTTGGCTTTAAACATATACTGACACTGAAACGAGCCAATTGTGCAAAGAAGCCACTGCAATGCAAGAAATGTGGAAAATGGTTCAAGATGTACTCAAGCCTCAGTAGACATCAGAGAGTTCATACTATAAAGAAATTCTATAAATGTACAAAATGTGGTAAATCCTTTCAGTATATGTCCCAACTCAAAGTTCATTGCAAGATCCATTCTGGAGAAAAACCTTACAAATGTGCAGAATGTGGTAAGTGCTTTTTTCATGCATCACACTTGGAACGACATTACAGCTTCCACACTGGAGAGAATACTTACAAATATAGTGATTGTGGCAAATCCTTTATCTGCTCTACAGGTCTTGCAAAACATCAGAAAACTGATAGATGGGAGAGACTTGCTGAATGTACACAAGGTACTAGGACGTTCTGTACATGGTCACACCTTGAATACCATGGTAGAACCTACACAGGAGAAAAACTTTATATATGTAATGAAT